>NC_134495.1:37032599-37047001 GCF_040206685.1 Ascaphus truei
GCGTGAACGAGGGAGGAGGGCGACAACCCCACACGTTCCCCCTACCTCGGGCGCCAGACTCCGTCTCAAAGGGGGGGGGGAAGGGGGGCAGCCCACACATTACAGGTATTGGGGTCACTTTAGGACTGCTAAAGAGATGTTACTGAGTGTTTCGCCATCTTTAAATATCCCTCTGCACACTCATTATAAGGCCCCCCCCTCACATCATGGCACTCGTGCCAAGACCCGACACCTCCCCCCTCTCTCTGCACCTCTACCTATCCCGACACCTCCCCCTCTCTTTGCACCTCTACCTATCCCGACACCTCCCCCCTCTCTCTGCACCTCCACCTATCCCGACACCTCCCCGTCTCTCTGCGCCTCTACCTATCCCGACACCTCCCCCTCTCTCTGCACCTCTACCTATCCCGACACCTCCCCCCTCTCTCTGCACCTCTACCTATCCCGACACCTCCCCCGTCTCTCTGCGCCTCTACCTATCCCGACACCTCCCCCTCTCTCTGCACCTCCACCTATCCCGACACCTCCCCGTCTCTCTGCGCCTCTACCTATCCCGACACCTCCCCCCTCTCTCTGCGCCTCTACCTATCCCGACACCTCCCCCCTCTCTCTGCGCCTCTACCTATCCTGACACCTCCCCCCTCTCTGCGCCTCTACCTATCCCAGCACCTCCCCCTCTCTCTGCACCTCTACCTATCCCGACACCTCACCCCCTCTGCACCTCCATCTATACCGACACGTCCCCCTCTCTCTGCACCTCTACCTATCCCAGCACCTCCACTCTCTCTCTGCACCTCCACCTATCCCGACACCTCCCCCCCTCTGCACCTCCACCTATCCCGACACGTCCCCCCTCCCTGCGCCTCCACTTATCCCAACACATACCCCCTCTCTCTGCGCCTCCACTTATCCAAACACCTCCCCCCAATCTCTGCACCTCCACCTATCCCAACACCTCCCCCTCTCTCTGCACCTCTACCTATCCCGACACCTACCCCCTCTCTCTGCACCCCCACCTATCCCTACACCTCCCTCTCTCTGCGCCTGTACCTATCACGACACCTCCCCCCTCTCTCTGTGCCTCTACCTATCCCTACACCTCCCCCTCTCTGCACCTCTACCTATCCAACACCTCCCCGTCTCTCTGCACCTCCACCTATCCCGAAACCTCCCCCTCTCTCTGCGCCTCTACCTATCCCAACACCTCCCCCTCTCTCTGCACCTCCACCTATCCCGAAACCTCCCCCTCTCTCTGCGCCTCCACCTATCCCGACACCTCCCCCTCTCTCTGCACCTCTACCTATCCCGACACCTCCCCCCTCCCTGCGCCTCTACCTATCCCGACACCTCCCCCTCTCTCTGCGCCACTACCTATCCCAACACCTCCCCCCTCTCTCTGCGCCTCCACCTATCCTGACACTTCCACTCTCTCTCTGCACCTCCACCTATCCCTCCACCCCCTCCTCTCTCTGCGCCTCTACCTATACCGACACCTCCCCCTCTCTCTGCGCCTCTACCTATCCCGACACCTCCCCCCTCTCTCTGCGCCTCTACCTATCCCAACACCTCCCCCTCTCTCTGCGCCTCTACCTATCCCGACACCTCACCCTCTCTCTGCGCCTCTACCTATCCCAGCACCTCCCCCCTCTCTCTGCGCCTCTACCTATCCTGACACCTCCCCCCTCTCTCTGCGCCTCCACCTCTCTCGGTGCCTCCACCTATCCCGACACCTCCCCCCTCTCTCTGTGCCTCTACCTATCCCGACACCTCCCCCTCTCCCTGCGCCTCCACTTATCCCGACACCTCCCCCCTCTCTGCGCCTCTACCTATCCCGACACCTCCCCCTCTCTCTGCGCCTCCACCTATCCCAACACCTACCCCCTCTATCTGAGCCTCCACCTATCCCGACACCTCCCCCCTCTCTCTGCGCCTCCACCTATCCCGACACCTCCCCATTCTCTCTGTGCTTCTACCTATCCCGACACCTCCCCCCTCTCTCTGCGCCTCCACCTATCCCGACACCTCCCCCTCTCTCTGTGCCTCTACCTATCCCTACACCTCCCCCGCTCTCTGTGCCTCCACCTATCCCAACACCTACCCCCTCTCTGCGCCTCCCCCTATCCCGACACCTCCCCCCTCTCTCTCTGCGCCTGTACCTATCCCGACACCTCCCCCCTCTCTCTGCGCCTCCACCTATCCCGACACCTCCCCCTATCCCGACACCTCCCCCCTCTCTCTGCGCCTCTACCTATCCCGACACCTCCCCCTCTCTCTGCACCTCCACCTATCCCGACACCTACCCCCTCTCTCTGTGCCTCCACCTATCCCGACACCTCCCCCCTCTCTCTGCGCCTCCACCTATCCCGACACCTCCCCCTCTCTCTGCGCCTCTACCTATCCCTACACCTCCCCCGCTCTCTGCGCCTCCACCTATCCCAACACCTACCCCCTCTCTCTGCGCCTCCCCCTATCCCGACACCTCCCCCCTCTCTCTGCACCTGTACCTATCCCAACACCTCCCCCTCTCTCTGCGCCTCTACCTATCCCGACACCTCCCCCTCTCTCTGCGCCTCTACCTATCCCAGCACCTCCCCCCTCTCTCTGCGCCTCTACCTATCCCAACACCTCCCCCTCTCTCTGCGCCTCCACCTGTCTCGGTGCCTCCACCTATCCCGACACCTCCCCCCTCTCTCTGTGCCTCTACCTATCCCGACACCTCCCCCCTCTCTCTGCACCTCCACCTATCCCGACACCTCCCCCCTCTCTCTGTGCCTCTACCTATCCGACACCTCCCCCCTCTCTCTGCGCCTCCACTTATCCCGACACCTCCCCCCTCTCTCTGCACCTCTACCTATCCCGACACCTCCCCCGCTCTCTGCGCCTCCACCTATCCCAACACCTACCCCCTCTATCTGAGCCTCCACCTATCCCGACACCTCCCCCTTCTCTCTGTGCTTCTACCTATCCCGACACCTCCCCCTCTCTCTGCGCCTCCACCTATCCAGACACCTCCCCCCTGTCTCTGCGCCTCTACCTATCCCTACACCTCCCCCGCTCTCTGCGCCTCCACCTATCCCAACACCTACCCCCTCTCTCTGCGCCTCCCCCTATCCCGACACCTCCCCCTCTCTCTGCGCCTGTACCTATCCCGACACCTCCCCCCTCTCTCTGCGCCTCCACCTATCCCGACACCTCCCCCTATCCCGACACCTCCCCCCTCTCTCTGCGCCTCTACCTATCCCGACACCTCCCCCCTCTCTCTGCGCCTCCACCTATCCCGACACCTACCTCCTCTCTCTGTGCCTCCACCTATCCCGACACCTCCCCCTCTCTCTGCGCATGCACAGAGCACCCACAAACTTCTCCTCATCACCTCCAATGCTTTCTACTCATCTGCTCCTCTCTACGTATGAGCTTTGATCTCTCGTTGTGTCCCTTGCCGTCTCCTGCGCTCTGCCCATAACTGTCTCCTTTCCGCCCCTTTCACCTCTGAAGCTCTCTCACGTTAAACATTTCCCCCTCACCGCTCTCACCCTTCTCTCTCCTTTCCCTCCTCTCTCGCTCACTCTCCCCTTATCCATCACAGCCCCCTTCCCTCACACTCAGTATACACCAAGCACCTTCTCTCCCCACATTTAAGTCAAACCTTAAAAGTCCCCTCTTAAAAGAAGCACCCCAATATCCTGCACCCAGGGCTGCCATCCCACACCCACAGTCCCTCCTACCATCCATTGTGTCCAAGCCCTGCCATCCACTGCACTTATACCAAAATATAGGAACAGCGCCCCCCGCTGTTTGTATGAAGTAAATGATTCCCCCCCTGGCGCTCCCCCTCCGTCGATCCCGGCGTCTCAGAGCTGGAGCCACAATAGCATGAACGTTTTTGCAATGGAAGAAGCACACGGGAGCCCTGTATGTAAGTGACTTGCTGTGTAAGAGCAGGGATGCGTGTAACATGGCAGCACCGGCTCTCCTTCCCTCCGCGCACACACAGCGAGTTACTCACACTCACGGCTCCTGTGCGCTTCTCCCATTGCAAAAACGTTCACACTGCGCTTATTCTCTCGCCTGCTGTCTCTGCAAGTCTCCCAACGTACCACTTAGATTGTGAGCTCTGCGGGGCAGGGATTTCCTTTCCTATTGTCTGGCGTTATTTGTTGCACCTCTTGCATTATAATTCCCTGTACTGTCTTTTTGTGAAGAGTCTCTCCTCTCTCTCTCTCACTGCCCCTGTCTCTCCCCTCTCTCTCTGACCATCTGTCTCTTCCCTCTCTCTCACAGCCCCTCTGTCTATCTTCTCACTGCCTCTCTGTCTCTCCTCTCTCACAGCCCCCCTCTCTCTCTCTATCACATATGATCTCTCTCCCCTCTTGCACAGACTCTCTCTCCCCTCACTCTCACAGCCCGTCTGTCTCTCCTCTCTCACAGCCCCTCTGTCTCTCCTCTCTCTCACAGCCCCCCTGTCTCTCCCCTCTGTATCACAGTTGCTCTGTTTATCTCCTTTCTCTCACAGCCCCTCTTTCTCCCCTCACTCTCAAAGCGCCACTTTCTCTCACAGCCCATGTGTCCCCTCTCTCACAGCCGCTCTCTCACCACACTCTCACAGCTCCTCTGTCTCTCCTCTCTCACAGCCTGTCTCTCCTCTCTCAGATCCACTTTGTCTCTCTCCTCTCTCACAGCTCACAGCTCCTCTGTCTCTCTCCTCTCTCTCACAGCCCCTCTGTCTTTCCCTTCACTCTCACATCCAGTCTGTCTCTGCCCTCTCTCACAGCCCCTCTGTCTCTCCTTTCTCCCACACAGCCCGTCTGTCTCCCGTCTTTCACAGCTCCTCTGTTTCTCCTCTCTCTCACAGCTCCTCTCTCCTCACCCCTCTGTCTCTCTCTCACACCCCCTCTGTCTTGCCCCTCTTTCACAGAACATGTCGCTCCTCTCTCACAGCTCCTCACCCCTGTCTCTCTCTCACAGCCCATCTCTCCTCCTCTCTCTCACAGCCCCTCTGTCTTTCCCTTCACTCTCACATCCAGTCTGTCTCTGCCCTCTCTCACAGCCCCTCTGTCTCTCCTTCTCTCACACAGCCCGTCTGTCTCTCCGTCTCCTCAGCTCCTGTCTCCTCTCTCTCACAGCTCCTCTCTCTCTCTCTCTCACCCCCTCTGTCTTGCCCCTCTTTCACAGAACATGTCGCTCCTCTCTCACAGCTCCTCACCCCTGTCTCTCTCTCACAGCCCATCTCTCCTCTCTCTCACAGCCGTCCGTCTCTCCTCTCTCAGCTCCTCTCACAGCCGTCTCCTCCTCTCTACAGCCCCCGTCTCTCTCCTCTCTTACAGCCCCTCTGTCTCTCCTCTCTCACAGCCCTCTGTCTCTCCTCTCTCACAGCCTCGTCCCCCGTCTCTCTCCTCTCTCTCTCTCAGCCTCGTCCCCTCTCTCACAGCCTCGTCTCACAGCCTCTGTCTCTCACAGCCCCTGTCTCTCTCTCACAACCCCTCTGTCTCTATCACTCTCACAGCCCCTTTCTCTCACACAGACCCTCTGTCTCTTTCCTCTCTACCAGTCCCTCTGTCTCTCTCCTCTCTCACATCCTCTCTATCTCTCCTCTTTCACATCCCCTCTGTCCCTCCTCTCTCTCACAGCCCCTCTGTCTCTCTCCTCTCTCTCACAGCCATGTCTCTCCTCTCTCTCCCTCTCCTCTCACAGCTCCTCTCTCCTCGCCCCCCAGTCTCTCTCCGCTCTCTCACAGCCCCTCAGTAACTCTCCTCTCGCTCACATCCTGTCTCTCCCCTCTCTCTCTCACAACCCCTCTGTCTCTTTCTCACAGCCCCTCTGTCTGTCCCCTCTCTCTCACAGCCCCTCTGTCTCCCCTCTCTCTCAGCCCATCTGTCTCCTCTCTCACCCCTCTCTCACATCCCGTCTCTCCCCTCACTCTCACAGCCACTCTGTCTCTCCTCTCTCTCCCCCCCTCTTCTTCATCCTCCCTATATCTCTCCCCCTCCCTGTCTCTCCCTCATTCTCTCCCTCCTCCCCCTCTCTCTCCCTTCTTCCCACCTCTCTCTCCCTCCCTGTATCTCTCCCCCTCTCTCATCTCTGTCGCCCTCCCATCCCTCTCCCCCTTTTTCTCTCATGTCTCTCCGCCACACTACTCTACACGTAACCCCCTCTCCCCCCCCCCCCCTCACTCCTCCACACTCCCTCCCTCTCCGTGGCCGGGCTCGGTGGCGGGGCGATACTCTGCAGGTGCCTGGCAGGAGGTGCCTAGTCCTTGTCAGACAGTATCACTCTGAGCTGAGCCCTAAATCCTGGATAAGAAGGTGCTCAGCGCAGGAATTATCTGCACGTTATGGGACAAGTGAGGTCGGGGAAGGCACTCCAGCAAGGGGGTGTCCTCATAACAGGAGGTCCCCCGTAGCATGGGGCTAGTCAGGGCTGTGAGATGGTCTTAAAAAAGGGTGTTCTTATACTGGGGTTCTCTATAACATGAGACATGTATGTTATGTCTCATGTTATGTTATGATATGTTATGGCTGTGTGTAACATCAAAGTGTAACATTTAAGTGTGTGGAGTTAATCTTGGAGTTGAAATTGGAGGTGAAGATTTGAGGAAGATCTGGACACTTTACAACTGTGAGAACTTGACTTTCTAAAAGCTGTGATTCTTTGTACTCTTACTATCCTCCAATACCTGGGAAGTCTCTCCTCCTGCATCTCACTATGCCCTCCTTATTGCATTTTCTGTTTACTGTTTCCTCACTCCTTGGTGAATGTCCCTGTTCTCTCCAACTTCCCCACTTCCCCACTGCACCATAATTTATACACCTCTCTCCCAACAACTTCTTTACCCCTCAATAAAAAAACACCCACACAAATCCTCTATTCACACCCTCTATCTACTGTACTCCTTCCTGCTGCTAGGGATCTCCCCTAAGCCTGAAGCCAGACATACACACCCGATCTCACCCAAGACATACACACCCGATCTCACCCACGCCTCCCTGCCATCTCTTCCCCTGTAAATGATGTTAACCTTTTCATTTAACACTGACTAACCTTAAATCTCACCCCACAAATCAAGCATCCCAATAGGCTGCACTCAAGGCTACTGCCCCACAGTCACTTAGACCACCCATTGTGGCCAAGCACTGCCATACACAGCACTTATTCCCCCACCTGCTGTCTCTGTAAGTTTCCCCTCAAACCTCTTAGATTGTAAGCTCTTCGGGGCAGGGATTTCCTTTCCCATTGTCTGATTTTGCTGCACTTATTGTATTTTTAAAATTCCCTGTACTGTATTCTTTGTGAAGCGCTGAGTACACTTTTGGCGATATATAAATAAAGACATACAATACAATACATGTTGGGATGTGAGATATTCTTATAACAGACAATCCCATAGCTCTGTGACGGTCTCTCTGTGACCATTTTCCATTGCAGTCTCTTTAAGATTCTCTTGCACACTCTTGCCAGAATTGACCTGGATCTCCTCTCTGGCAGTCTCTCTCTTGCTCTCTCTGGTGCACTCGTTTCCATATGGCGCTCTCAGACCTCCCCAGCACTGTGACGCTCTGACTGCACTCACATGCTCTATCCTAAGATGACTCTCTCGCGCTCTCTCTGCCCAGATGGCAACATTCGTTGACGCTCTCTTGCACTCTCTCTCTCACTTGTTCTTTCTCCCAGATGGCGCTCTTAGGCTTCCGCAGCACTCTCTGATACTCGCCAGATGGCGCTCTCTTGCACACCCTGACTGTCTCTTGCACTCTCTCTCCCCAGATGGCGCTCTCTTGCATTCTCTGAAACTCTCTTGCACGCTTTCTCCCCAGATAGCGCTCTCGGATCACGGATCCCCACAGCACTCTCTGATGCTGTCTTGTGCTATCTTGCGCTCTCTCTCCCTATATGGCACTCTCAGATATCTCCAGCTGTCCCTGATGCTATCTTGTACTCTCTCTCCCAGATGGTGCTCTCAGACCACCCCAGCCCTCGTTGACGCTCTCTCGTGCTCTCCCCAGATGGCACTCTCGGATCTCTGCAGCATTCTGATACTGTCTTGCGCTCTTTCTCTCTCCAAATGGCGCTCTCAGACCTCCCCAGCCCTTCCTGATGCTCTCTCGCGCACTCTCTCTTGTCAGATGGTGCTCCTTTTAACTCTCTGACGCTCTCTTGCACTCTTTGACACTCACTTGCGCTCTCTTACACCAGATGGCGCTCTCTGATGCTCTCGCTCTCTCTCCCCAGATGTCGCTTTTGGACCTCCCTAGCCCTCTCTTGTGCTCTCCCTCCCCATACGTCACTCGCTTGCGCTCTCTAATGCTCTCTCACGCTCTGTCTCCCCAGAAGGTGCTCTTGTACCTCCTCAGCCCTCCCTTACGCTCTCTCTCACCAGATGGCCCTCGCTTGCACTCCCTGACACTCTCTCGCACTCTCTCTCCCCAGATGGTGCTGTCTGACCTCCCAAGCCCTCCCTGACGCTCTCTCGTGCTCTCTCCGCAGATGGTGCTCTCTTGCACTGTCTGATGCTCTCTCTCACACTCTCTCTCTCCAGATGACACTCATTTACACTCTCTCCTAGAAGGCGCTCTCAGACCTCGCCTGCCCTCCTTGACACTCTCTTCCCAGATGACGCCGTTCTTGTGCTCTCTGACACTCTCTCTCCCCAGATGGAGCTCTCAGACCTCCCCAGCCCACCCTGACGCTCTCGTGGTCTCTCTCTTCAGAAGGTGCTCTCGGATCTCTCCAGCTTTCCTTGACGCACTCTCTCTCCCCAGATGACACTCGTTTACACTATCTGACGCTCTCTCTCACCAGTAGGCACTCTCTGACGCTCTCTCGCATTCGCTTTCCCCAGATGCCACTCTCGGACCTCTCCAGCCCTCGCTGGTGCTCTCTCCCCAGATGGTGCTCTCTTGCACTCTGACTCTCTCATGCTCTCGCTCCCCAGATGGCGCTCTCCTGCACTCTAACTCTTTCTCATCCTGTCTCTTCAGATGGCACTCTTTGAAGCTCTCTCCTCAGATGGCGCTCTCTGACGCTCTCTCATACTCTCTCTCACCAGATGGCACTCTCTGATGCTCTCTCTCCCCCCAGATTTCACTCTATTGCACTCTCTGATGTTCTCTCGCTCTCTTTCTCCAGATGGCGCTCTCGGACCTCCCCAGCCCTCCCTGACACTTTGTCCCCCCAGATGGTGCTCTCTGATGTTCCCTCTCGCACTCTCTCCCCCAGATGGCGCACTCTACGCTCTGTCTCGCACACTCCCCTCCAGATGGTGCTCTCTTGCACTCTCTTGATCCCCAGATGGTGCTCTCTTGCCCTTTCTGCTCTCTCCCCCAGATGGCGCTCTCTGATGCTCTCTCGCCAGATAGCACTCTCTTGTACTCCCTGACGCTCTCTCGCACTCTCTCGCCAGATAACGCTCTCTCATGCTCTCTAGCCCCAGATTGTGCTCCCTTGCACTCTCTGATGCTCTTTCCTCAGATGACACTATCTCACGCACTCTCTCCAGATGACGCTCTCGGATCTCCCCAGCCCAACCTAACACTCTATCCCCCCAGATGGTGCTCCTGATGCTCTCTCGTGCTCTCTCCCCAGATGGCACTCTCTTGCACTCCCTGATGCTCTCATGCTCTCTCTCCAGATGGTGCTCTGTTGCACTCTCTGATGCGCGCTCTCTCTTCAGATGGTGCGCTCTCCCCAAATTATGCTCTCTGATGCTCTTGCGCGCTCTTTTCCTTGACATTCTCTCGTGCTCCCTCCGCAGATGGCACTCTCTGACACGCTCTCTCTCCCCAGATGGCATTCTCAGACCTCCCCAGCCCTTCTTGACACTCTCCCCTCAGATGGCACTCTCTGATGCTCTCTTTCGCGCTCTCTCCCCCCAGATGGCGCTCTCTGATGCTCTGTCTTGTGCTCTCCCTCCCAAGATGGTGCTCTCTTGCACTCTCTGACGCTCTCTCGTGCGCTCTATCCCCAGATGGTGCGCTCTCATGCTCTCTCCCCTGATGGCACTTTCTGATGCTCTCCCGCGCTCTCTCCTCAGATGGCACACTCTCTCTCACTCCCGTGCACTCTCTGATGCTCTCTCCCAGATGGTGCTCCCTTGCACTGTCTGACGCTCTCTCTCTCCCCAGATGGCACTGTCTGACGCTTTCTCTCTCTCTCTGTCCCCAGATGGCACTCTCTGACGCTCTCTCTCTCTCCAGATGGCACTCTCTGACGCTCTCTCTCCCCAGATGGCACTCTCTGACGCTCTCTCTCCCCAGATGGCACTCTCTGACGCTCTCTCTCTCCCCAGATGGCACTCTCTGACGCTCTCTCTCCCCAGATGGCACTCTCTGACGCTCTCTCTCTCCCCAGATGGCAATCTCTGACCTCCCCAGCCCCCCCCCAATACTCTCTCCCCAGATGGGGCTTTCTGATGCTCTCTCACGTTCTCCCTCCCCAGATGGCTCTCTCTTGCACTCTCTGGTGCTCTTGCGTGCTCTCTCTCTCCAGATGGCATTCTTGGACTTGCCAGCCCTCCCTGATGCTCTCTCTCTCTCCCCAGATGGCGCTCTCTTCCACTCCCTGATGCTCTATTGCGCTCTCTTCCCAGATGGCACTCTCTCTTGCACGCTCTCTCCCCAGATGGCGCTCTCTGACGCTTTCTCGCACTCTCTCTCCCCAGACAGCGCTCTCTTGCACTCTCTGATGCTCTCTCCTCAGATGGCGCTCTCCGATGCTCTCTCGCGCTCTCTCCTCAGATGGCACTCTCTGATGCCCTCGCGCTCTCTCCTCAGATGGCGCTCTATCATGTTTTCTCTCACTCTCTTGCACTCTCTGCCGTACTCTCTGATGCTCTCTCGCGCTCTCTCCCCAGATGTTGCTCCCTTGACTCTCTGACACTCTCTCACCATCTCTCTCCAGATGGCACTCTCTCGCGCTCTCTCCCCAAATGACATTCCCTTGCACTCTCTGACGCACTCTCTGACACTCTCTCTCTCCAGATTGCACTCTCTCGCGCTCTCTCCCCAAATGACATTCCCTTGCACTCTCTGACGCACTCTCTGACACTCTCTCTCTCCAGATGGCGCTCCCTTGCACTGTCTGACGATGTTTCGTGCTCTCTCCCCAGATGGCACTCTGACAAGCTCTCTCTCCCCAGGTGGAGCTCTCTGACCTTCCCAGCCTCTCCCACCAAAAAAGCGCTTTCTGATGCTCTCTCGCGTTCTCCCTCCCCAGATGGCGCTCTCTTGCACTCTCTGGTGCTCTTGCGTGCTCTCTCCCCAGATGGTGCTCTCTTGCACTCTCTGGTGCTCTTGCGTGCTCTCTCTCCCCAGATGGCACTCTTGGACTTCCCAGCCCTCCTGATGCTCTCTCTCCCCAAATGGCACTCTCTTGCGCTCCTTGATGCTCTCTCGCGCTCTCTCCCCAGATGGCGCTCTCTCGCATGCTCTCTCCCCCAGATGGCGCTCTCGGGTGCTCTCTCTTGCACACTCTGATGCTCTCTCGTGCACTCTCCCCCCACATAGCGCTCTCTGACACTCTCTCGCACTCTCTCTCCCCAGATGGTGCTCTTCTGCACTCCCTGATGCTCTCTCCTCAGATTGCACTCTCTGACATGCTCTCTCGCATGCTCTCTCCCCCAGATGGCGCTCTCGGATGCTCCCTCTTGCACTCTCTGACGCTCTCTCGTGCACTCTCCCCCCAGATGGCGCTCTCGGACCTCCCCAGCACCCCCTTGGCCCTGGAATACCTCAACGACTTTGACCTGATGAAGTTCGAGGTGAAGAGGGAGCCCCCCGAACCTCGGGCTCCCCGCCTGGCCCCCCCGCCCTCGCTGGCTCCACCCCCTGCAGCTCGGTGCCCCCCTCTCCCACCTTTAGTGACCCCAACGAGACGGGGGGACCCCCCCCCGGCCCAGCCTGGAGGAGCTGTACTGGATCGCCGCCCTGCAGCAGCAGATGGGGGGGGAGGGCATGCCGCTGACCCCCGAAGATGCTGTGGAGGTGCTGATGGGGGCGTGGGGGGACCCCCCCTGCAGGGAATGGAGGGGGGGTACAGGACAGGGGGGCCGCATGGCCACCCCGCGGCGTATTTGCTGAGCCCGAGGAAATGAATGTGCAGCAGCACCAGGTGAGGGGGAGGGAGAGAAGAGATGGGGGGGAAGGGGGGTAAGAGGAAGAGAGGGAGGGTGAAGAGATGGGAGAGGGGTAGAAAAGAAGGGGGGAGGGTGATGAGATGAGGGGCAGAGAGGGAGAGAAGAGACAGGAGGGGTAGAAGAGAGAGGGGGAGGGGAGAAGAGAGGGGGGAGGGGGAGAAGAAAGGGAGGAAGGAGGTAGAGGGGGAGGGAAGAAGAGAGTCAGGGCAGGGGGAGAAGGGAAGGGATGTAGAGGGGGAGGGAGAGAAGGGACAGGGGAGAAGAGGGGGGAGGGAGGTAGAGAAGAGAGGGGGAAAGATGTAGCGGGGGTGAGAGAGAAGAGACGGGAGGGGGAGAAGAGGGGGAGGGAGGTAGATGAGGAGGTAGAGAAGAGACGGGAGGGGGACAAGAGAGGGGGAGAGTAGAAAAGAGGAGGGAGAAAGGGAGGGAGCGAAGAGGCAGGTGCGAGATAGAGAAGGGGAGGTAGAGAGGAGATTGAAGAGATACGGGAGAGGAGAGAGGAGGAAAAGAGAGGGAGAGGAAGAGAGGGGGAATGAAGACAAGAGGAAGAGAGATGGAAGGAGGACAGAGAGAGAGAGTGAGAGGAGAGGAGGAAGAGGAAGGAAGAAGAGATGGAGGAAGAGAGGGAGGAAGAAGGAGAGGAAGAGAGAGGAGGAATAGGAAGAGGGAGAGAGGGAGGAGAGAGGAAGGGAGAGGGAGGAAGGGAGAGGAGGAGGAGAGAGAGGAGAGAGAGGAAGAGAGAGAGAGAAAGACGAGGGGAAGATATATATATATATATATATATATAATACACAGACACCCACACACAGTGAAGCTGCTTCCCAGCGCTGGAGAAGAAGTTCCCTCTATTCGAATGGATGGGACTAAAACCTTCTCCATCGCTGTGACACTGTGTGTGTGACACTGTGTGTGTGACACTGTGTGTGTGTGTGGGGGGGACAACGACGACGACACTGTGTGTGTGTGACACTGTGTGTGTTTGTGTGTGAGACACTGTGTGTGTGAGACACTGACTGTGTGTGTGTGTGACACTGTGTGTGTGTGTGTGTGTGTGGGTGGAACACTGTGTGTGTGTGTGTGTGTGTGTGTGTGTGTGTGTATCTGTATATATGAAACTGTTGTGTGTGTGGGTAGGGGTGACCAGTCGTCCCGGTTTTTGCCGGGACAGTCCCGGTTTTTCGTGTGCTGTTCCGGTTGCCGGTCCGTCCCGGAAATGTCCCGGGTTTTCCTCCATGTTCCCGTTTTTTTTTAATGTTTCGGCGGGGGTGGCGGGGAGGAGGATTCAGCAGCCCGGCCGGTGATCCCCCGGCACTCTGGGCCTCCCTCCGGCACCCAACACCCCCTTCCTCCAGCTTCCCATCCCCGGCTCGCTCTCCATCCCCCCGGCTCGCTCTCCATCCCCCCCAGAGCCCGATCATAGCAGCTCGCGGCACTTCCTGTGCCTGCTGCTAGTGAGCGCGGGCCACAGGGGATTGGTCAATGTAGAAGGGGGCGGGGCTTTGGCTCCCGCGGCACTCTGGCCCTCCCTCCGGGACCCTGGCACCCTGGCTCGCTCTCCCCCCCGGCTCTCCTCCGGCACCCGGTCCTCGGCTTGCTCTCCCCCTGGCTCTCCCTCCCTCCGACACCCCGACTCTCCCTCCCTCCGGTGCTCGGCTCATCTCCATCCCCCCCAGAGCCCGCTCACAACAGCTCACGGCACTTCTGTGCCTGCTTCTACTGAGCGCGTGCCTCAGTCTGCCGCCTCCACCGAACCCGCAGCCACCTGAGGTAGGCATATGGGGGGGGGGAGAGATGGAAGATGTAGGTGGGGGGAGAGAGATGGAAGATGTAGGGGGGGGAGAGAGATGGAAGATGTAGGGGGGGGAGAGAGATGGAAGATGTAGGGGGGGGAGAGAGATGGAAGATGGGGGGGGAGAGATGGAAGATGGTGGGGGGGGGGAGAGAGATGGGATGATGGGGGGGGAGAGTGGAAGATGGTGGGGGGGGGAGAGTGATGGAAGATGGGGGGGAGAGATGGAAGTGGGGGGGAGAGAGAGATGGGATAGATGGGGGGGGAGAGATGGAAGATGGGGGGGGAGAGAGATGGAAGATGGGGGGGGGAGATGGAAGATGGGGGGGAGAGATGGAAGATGGGGGGGAGAGAGAGGGAAATGTGGGGGAGAGAGTGGAGATGTGGGGGGGAAGTGAGATGTGGAAGATGGGGGGGGAGAGAGATGGAAGATGGGGGGGGGGTGAGTGATGGTGTGGGGGGGGGGGTGAGAGGGTAGATGGGGGG
>NC_134495.1:37047201-37062201 GCF_040206685.1 Ascaphus truei
AGATGGAAGATGGGGGGGAGAGAGATGGAAGATGGGGGGGGGGAGAGAGATGGAAGATGGGGGGGGAGAGATGGAAGATGGGGGGGAGAGAGATGGAAGATGGGGGGGAGAGATGGAAGATGGGGGGGAGAGAGATGGAAGATGGGGGAAGAGAGATGGAAGATGGGTGGGAGATGGAAGATGGGGGGGAGAGATGGAAGATGGGGGGAGAGAGATGGAAGATGGGGGGGGAAATGGAAGATGGGGGGGGAGAGAGATGGAAGATGGGGGGGGAGAGAGATGGAACATGGGGGCGGAGAGAGATGGAAGATGGGGGGGAGAGAGATGGAAGATGGGGGGGATAGAGATGGAAGATGGTGGGGGGAGAGAGAGATGGAAGATGGGGGGAGAGAGATGGAAGATGGGGGGGAGAAATAGAAGATGGGGGGGGAGAGAGATGGAAGATGCAGGGGCGGAGAGATGGAAGATGCAGGGGGGGATATGGAAGATGCAGGGGGGGAGAGATGGAAGATGCGGGGGGGAGATGGAAGATGCAGGGGGGTAGATGGAAGATGCAGGGGGGGAGATCTGGAAGATGCAGGGGGGGAGATGGAAGATGCAGGGGGGGAGATGGAAGATGCAGGGGGGGGAGATGGAAGATGCAGGGGGGGAGCTGGAAGATGCAGGGGGGGAGATGGAAGATGCAGGGGGGGAGATGGAAGATGCAGGGGGGGGAGATGGAAGATGCAGGGGGGGGAGAGATGGAAGATGCAGGGGGGGAGATCTGGAAGATGCGGGGGGGGGGAGATCTGGAAGATTCAGGAGGGGAGAGATGGAAGATGCAGGGGGGGGAGATGGAAGATGCAGGGGGGGAGATGGAAGATGCAGGGGGGGGAGAGATGGAAGATGGTCTCGTGAGGTGTGAAATTAACCTAAGGCCTGGGACATAGTAGATAGGGCTGTGCTGAGCCGCGCTGAGCAGATGCACTTACCCCCTGCATCTGTCATCGGCGCGGCTTTAGCAGCTGCTTCCGCACGCTTCCTCACGCGTGCGGAGGCTGAGAAATTCTGAGCAGACAGGCAAATGTAAAAGTTGCCGCTCAGGGAAGCGGAGGAGCGGTCACGTGACCGCTCACATCCAATGGGAGCGAGGGACTAGCCCCGCCTCCCGCCACGCCTCTGTTCCACCTCCGCCCCGCCTTTGCCCCACCTCCGCCCCGCCCCCAAAGCGCGCTCACTGCCTCGCCTGCCAGGACACAAAAAAGCTCCAGATTGAGCAGGCGAGGCAGAGCAGGAGCGCGGATCAGCGCGGCCGAGGCACCCTGCCCGAGGCCTAAGGCTGCGCTTATAGTGCTGGCAGCGCTGACGTCATCCTACGGTCGCTGGAAAAATCAAATTGAAGTGACTTCCAGCGACTGCGACCAAGACATCGCGCCGTCCTGCCGCTCCTACTATAAGCGCACGCGACGGTGTCAATACATTTGTTTTGACGCGACGTCGCCAGCACTATTAGCGCGGCCTAATATGTGTCAGCCAGATAGGGGTCCCCCCGAGATTTTTCTAAATACTTCAAGGGTTACTCCTAACAAAAAAGGTTGGGAATCGCTGGTCTAGTCTATCTTCTTAACCCACCTCCTAGCAGAGCTAATAAGTACTGTAAGTAGCAACATATATTTATAGCACACAACCCTATTTCCCCTCTTTATTTGGCAAATTGTAAGATTATATACACAAGCCGCCAGGTCAGGTCAGGAATGAGGAATGGCAAATTTTTTCAATATCTTAATTTTTATGTAACGGGTATTCCCCCACCCGATCGCAGATATAGTGTGGGTGCGGAGAACTCGGTGTTACCGGGTGTGGTGCGTTACCTGTCAGGCTCACAGGAGGGCTGAGCTTCCGCCGCGAGGAACCTGGGGCACGTATAATACTATGAGTAACCGTGTACTCGGTGCAGCGCCTCCACCTGCGATGGCTCCCACCAGAGGGGGAGTGGTTCGTCGCAGGACAATATATATATATATATCACTACACACACAGCATGTAAACCAACCAATGACTTTACTATTGCAGACGTACTTGTGCATATGATAGACCGGTGTCCCTCCCTAGAGGAGACACCCACTATGGCGTCTCGCAGGACGCAACCTCCTCCCACCGGATGATCCCACCCTGTGTCCAGTAACCCCACACAATATGTCCCTTCACGTGATATAGATGTGTGTGACTGCGCAGCCACTAGTCCCGTGTCAGTTCTCTGTCGGTGCACTTTATAACGATACCTGCCCTGGCTCCAGCCACGGGTGCCGCTATGCCCTTGGGTTTGGATCCGCCGTGACGTTCCACGCGTGGGGTGAATTCCGGCGTGGATAATATCACCGCAGCTCCGCACCGTCTGTACCTTGGCGGGGGTCCGTCTGCCGCCGGCAGACCTCAGTCCCTGCTTGACGTGACCTCCGGGAAGATAGTCTTTACATATAATATATAGGGGTCTGAGCTCAGACCTCTGGGGACGTGCAGCGTCCGCTGTGTCCCTAACTAACTGCTGAATACTACTAAGGGGGCAGGATCCCTAACCTGGGGCCTGTCCCTTAAAGAACACAACACTACTGGTGGCTCAGAGCTATCTGGGGCCTAGGGGGCTGCTGGCCTAGTGCAGGGAGTCACTGACTCCTGCACCCTACCTCCTTCCCCTAGCTGCTCCGGTCGCCGACTGCCTAACGTGCTCAGAGCCCGCGAAATGTATCAATCCCTCTGTGCAGGGAGATACTGTAGCCTTATTGGCTCCCTGGCGTCACGTGGGGCACTGCTGAGGCTCATGGGACTTGTAGTCCCTTCCAAGAGCCTATCCCTGGTAGGCTAGGGTTCGCGCGCTTGCTGCTCGCGCATGCGCAACTGTCCAGGCCAAGATGGCGGCGCTCTGCACGGGGAGCCGCCGAGAGCCCTAGCGACGCGCCCGCGGCCCTGACAACCTCCGCTCCGGTTCCCGTCTGCCCCTCACCCCTGCAATCGCCGACGGGTCCGCCATTGGGATCGGCGGCACCCGCGATCGCCAGCCAGGTGAGGGAGGGCGACGGGCAGAGGGGGACCTGGCTACATCTAATTTTAATTTAATGTCAATTATTTATGTAATTTTAATTAATGTATTAATTTTTTATTAAGTACAGTATAGATTAGAAAGTACATTTCAGATTTCAGGCTGCAAAGTGGTTTTTTTTATTTATTTCTAATAGAGGATTTCACTATCCTCTGTATACACAAACACACACTGCAGGGCCCACTTCTGTATACAGAAACACACACTGCAGGGCCCACCTCTGTATACAGTAACACACACTGCAGGGCCCACCTCTGTATACAGAAACACACACTGCAGGGCCCACCTCTGTATACAGTAACACACATTGCAGGGCCCACCTCTGTATACAGAAACACACACTGCAGGGCCCACCTCTGTATACAGAAACGCACACTGGAGCCCCCACCTCTGTGTACAGAAACACACACTTCAGGGCCCACCTCTGTATACAGAAACACACTGCAGGGCCCACCTCTGTATACAGAAACGCACACTGGAGCCCCCACCTCTGTATACAGTAACACACATTGCAGGGCCCACCTCTGTATACAGAAACGCACACTGCAGCCCCCACCTCTGTATACAGAAACGCACACTGCAGCCAGGGTTGCCACCTTCCATTGAAGGTTAACCCCGAGATTTTTCTTAGATCTATTTATTATACATTTTTTTATCTTGCCTTTGGCTGTATCCTCCCCTCCAAATTCCGTCAACATGGCTGCGTGACGTCACGTAATGCCCATTGCCATAACAACGAGCTGCTCCGTGACGTCACGCGGCATCAAGTTGACATGACAGCGGGATGGATTATGGTGACGAGGCATCACGTGATGCCACATTGTCATGGCAACATGTCATCGCCTGATGTTAGCGTGTCTCGTTGTCATGGCAACGGGGGCGTGACGTGATGTACATTGTTTTATAAATATTTTTTTTTAAGTGTCCCGGTTTTTGAAGTGAAACTTCTTTAGTGGCACCTAGTTCTGATGGGGCAAAACTGGATAGATGGAGACGAAATGTGAAACGGAAGTGACGTCACGCCCCCCCCCTGCTGTCGCCGCCGGCACCGCTCCTAACGGCCGCCATTCCCCCCACACATCCGCTGGCGGAAGCAAACCAGGGTTGGGTGGAAGACATGTTGTGGGTGGCAGGTGTCACAGAGAAACTCGCTGCTCATTGGCCGCGTGGGGGTGTGATTGACAGAGGGCGCTGCTGCAAGGCAACCGGTGATTGGCTGTCGCGTCTCGCTCGCCGCTGACGATTGGTTGAGGGGCTGTCAGTCGGTTAAGGGGTTCCGGCTGACAGGGGCAGGGAGACGTGTAACTTGGCGGCCCCAGACATGGCTGAGAAGCTGAACGGAGCTCAGCCGCCCGGTACCAACCTCCTCTTCTCCTCCGCCTCCTCCGAGTTCAGCTTCTCCGTGCCCTTCATCCCCGTCAGCCAGCCCAGCACGGGCTCTGCGGTGCTGCCCGCCGGTGAGTGCGCTGCTCCGGGGTGGGTGAGCTACCTGAGGCCGAGGCTCCACTGGTAACAACAGGCCTCATCCTGCACCCCCTTCCCAGGAGCTCAGGTTCACCTTTACTGCCCCCCCCCCCACCCCCCCCAGCGCATGGAATACCTAATTGTAGAATATTTATGGATTTAAGTGTGACTCCCAATTATCCAAACCGGTAGAAGCCCCCCACCCCCACCCCAATAAATATATATGTGGGTGAGCCCCCCCAATCATCAATGCTATTGTCGCACATCCGTGTTACCGTGCCCAGTGTGTGTGTGCGTGTGTGACACTGTGTGCGCGCGCGTGTGCATGTGTGTGCGTGTGACACTGCGTGTGTGTGAGGATGTGACAGGATTTGTCAGTAGAGTTAAAACCACAAAGCCGTGTCACTGATCCCTTAATCTGCTAATATCAAGAAAAATAGGGGAGGGGGGAGAGATGGAGGGAGAGGGGGGAGAGATGGAGGGAGAGAGGGGGGGAGAGATGGAGGGAGAGAGAGGGAAATGGAATGGGAGAGAGGGGGGGAAATTGGAGGGAGAGGGGGAAATGGAATGGGAGAGAGGGGGGAGAGAGGGGGGAAATGGAATGGGAGAGAGGGGGGGAGAGGAGGGAGAGAAGGGGGAAATGGAATGGGAGAGAGGGGGGAGAGAGATGGAGGGAGAGAGGGGGGAAATGGAATGGGAGAGGGGAGGAGAGAGGAGGGAGAGAAGGGGGAAATAGAATGGGAGAGAGGGGGGAGAGAGATGGAGGGAGGGAGAGAGGGGGGAAATGGAATGGGAGAGAGATGGAAGGAGAGAGTGGAAAATGGAATGGGAGAGAGGGGGGAGAGAGGAGGGAGAGAGGGGGGAAATGGAATGGGAGAGAGGGGGAGAGAGAGGGGGGGAGAGATGGAGGGAAGTCTAACCCATTCTCCCTCTCCCCCAGCTCTCCCCCCTGTCGGAGCGCTTCTCGGACGAGCAGTTGGTCGGTATGTCGGTGCGGGAGCTGAACCGCCAGCTCCGCGGCTTCGGCAAGGAGGAGGCGCTCCGCCTCAAGCAGCGCCGGCGCACGCTCAAGAACCGCGGCTACGCACAATCCTGCCGCTACAAGCGGGTCCAGCAGCGCCACGTCCTGGAGACGGAGAAGTGTCAGCTCTCCCGCCAACTCCAGCAGCTTCAGCACGAGGTCACCCGCATGACCCGGGAACGGGACGGCTGGCGCACGCGCTACGAAAAGCTGCTGGGCGCCACGGGAGGAGGAGGAGGGGGGGACGTGCTGGGAGCTGCCGGGGGGGACGTGGGCCCAGGGGCTGAGCTCTTCCTGTGACTCTACCCCCTCCCCCCCAAGTCAGGGGGGTTAACCTCACAGCAAAGGAGAGGCTACCGCCATCCAGCCGCAGGGGGACAGAGCCCGCTGAGGAATGGGAAGGGCCGCCCAAAAAGGGAGACCCCCAAATACTGGGGCAGTTAGGCCCCCAAAATAGAGACTGAGATCCACCCCAAAAGGGAGGCACTGAGACCCCAAAAACTGAGATGATGAGACCCCCCAAAAGGGAGACACAGGTCCCATAAACTGAGACAATGAAACCCCAAAAATGAGATACTCAGACCCCCCAAAAGGAAACCTCGAAAAATTGAGACACTCAGATCCCCCAAAAGGGAGACACTGGAACCCCAAAACTGAGACACTCAGACCCCCAGAAGGAGACGACCCTCAAAAGACTCTCAAACCCCCAAAACTCAGACACTGAGACCCCTAAAGGGGAAGCTCTCCAACCCAAAAATCTGAGACCCCAAAAGGGAGACACTCAGGCCCCCCTATTGGCCCACGCCCTTGTTATCACGGAGACTCCTTCGGAAGTGAGAGAGGTGTCACTGTGACGCTTTCTCCCTGGTAAAAGTTCCCCCCAGTTGGAACAACAACAAGATCCCTTCTCCCCCGGCCCCGAATACAGGACCCGCAGTGTCACTGCTGAGCTGTATACTGAGGGTGGGTGCTATACACCGGGACAGAATGACCCCACTACACCAGACATAGACTCACTGATATAGGGTCAGTCTCCCTGATATAGGGTCAGTCTCTGATATAGGGTCATTCTGCCTGATTTGGGGTCAGCCTCCCTGATTTTGGGTCAGTCTCACTGATATAGAGTCAGTCCCCCTGATATAGGTTCAGTCTCTGATATAGGGTCAGCCTCCCTGATTTTGGGTCAGTATCACTGATATAGGGTCAGTCTCACAAATTTGGGGTCAGCCTCCCTGATTTACATAGTAGTTGAGGTTGAAAAAAGACGTACGTCCATCAAGTTCATCTTATGCTAAATTTAGACGACAGATACTTTATCCTATATCTGTACTTACTTATTGATCCAGAGGAAGGCAAACAGAAAACCCAGTGTCATATCATCCAATGATATCTCATAACGGGAAAATAAATTCCTTCCCGACTCCAAGAATTGGCAATCGGATTAATCCCTGGATCAACATCCTTCCCATGTATACTTATTTGGTATATCCCTGTATACCTTTCCTTTCTAAAAAGATGTCCAACCTTTTTTTAACAAATCTATTGTATCTGCCATCACAGTCTCCATGGGTAATGAATTCCACATTGTAACTGCCCTTACTGTAAAGAACCCTTTCCTTTGTTGCTGGGGAAATCTCCTTTCCTCCAACCTAAAGGGATGGCCCCGAGTCCTTTGTACTGTCATTAAGATGAATTTGGGGTCAGTCTCCCTAATTTGGGGTCAGTCTCACTGATTTGGGATCAGTCTCCCTGATATAGGGTCAGTCTTACTGATTTTGGCTCGATCTCCCTGATTTGGGGCCAGTCTCACTGATTTGGAGTCAGTCTCCCTGATTTAGGGTCAGAACTTTTCCATTAAAATGCTGTTTTTTGGGGTCCTAGAACCTCACAAATCTCCCCAATTTCGGTGACATCTTTGCTTCACCCCCAAAATCACAGCGTCTGAACCCCTTAAATAAGCGGCTACTCTGGGACTGGCTGAGCCCGTCCCGGATAATCAGGACCCCCCTCGTCCCTTACCCAGGGGGCGCTGTAGAAATAGGCTGGTTTTATTTTTTGGGGGGGGAAAAGTAAATTATTGATTTTTTTAAATGCGTGTGATTGTGAACTGATTGAAGGCCTCTCCCCCTGGATGGGAGGGGCGGAGCTATTGGGTTGCTAGGCGGAATTGGCCGCGTGTTGTGAAAAAAAAAAGTTTCTTCTCATTATTTTGTATTCGAAAAAATAAAACAAATCTATTTAAAGATAGGGAATAAAAGATGCAGTTTTTACAGCAGAATGGTGTGCAGGGTTTTTGTTGTGAATTTAATACATAAATCATTATATAAATATATTTATAATAATAAATAATAATAGCATGTTCTTGTATAGCGCTGCTAGTTGTATGCAGCGTTTTACAGAGACATTTTGCAGACAGTCCCTGCCCCATGGAGCTTACAATCTATGTTTTTGGTGCCTGGGCCACAGGGAGATAAAGTGACTTGCCCAAGGTCACAAGGAGCCGACACCGGGAATTGAACCAGGCTCCCCTGCAACAATCTCAGAGTCTTTACTCACTGAGCCTGTGTGTGTGTGTGTGTGTGTGTGTGTGTGTGTGTGTGTGTGTGTGTGTGTGTGTGTGTGTGTGTGTGTGTGTGTGTGTGTGTGTGTGTGTGTGTGTGTGTGTGTGTGTGTGTGTGTGTGTGTGTGTGTGTGTGTGTGTGTGTGTGTGTGTGTGTGTGTGGTGCAATACCTGTGGCTCACACTCACTCACTCCGCTACTGGGAGCTTGGGGTGTACGGGATTCTATAGTGTACAATAACCCCGTTACAGGACCCACATACAATAAACAATACACAATGGTTGTAACGCTTGCGCTCACCACGAACAATGCGGGACCCCGGTACTGAGGTGGGAAAGTATGAAACTGCGCACCCACAGCAGCGGAGGCGCGCCTGGAGGGTGGATAGTCAAGATCGCTGAGTCTGGACTGGAGAGAGTTGGTTAGTCTTAGTACTTGCCGAGGTCATAGGTAGGTGCCAGGAGAGTAGTCAGTAGGGCCGTGGTCTGGGGTTGGAGCCAGTAGGAAGGTAGTTGGTCCGTTAGCCTTGGTCAGGGATGGAGAATAGTGAATGGTCAGGGATGGAGAATAGCGAATGGTCAGAGGCAAGCCGGGGTCGGTAATCCAGAGAGAGGTCCTAAAGTCAAGCCGGGTCGGTACACAGAAGAGATAAGCAGCAGAGGGTTAAAGCACAACAGGAACAAGGCAGGGACGTGGGAACACAAGGCTACCATGAACGATGCTCAGCCAAAGAATGAAAGGAAGGCCGAGCATATATAGGAGAGCTGGACGAATAGGACTGAGGGGAGGAGCGGAGGCGCGGTCACCGCGGAAGCAGGGCTAGGCTGCAGGAGACAGGTAGAGATTAATGTTGACGTGCAGCTGTGGAGCGGTGCACGCGCGTCACGTGTGCGCGCTGTGCAGGGTGGCCGCGCGGTACCAGCTCCCAGCAGAGGGGCGGAACCAAGGTCCGTGTGATCCTTGAAAGCCCTCCGTGGGCGCGCGCGCTCTGTAAGGTGTGTGGGAGGCTGTATAGCAGAAGGCAAGGAGGAAGCGCGCTGCAAGGAACGCGCTCTTTGACCGCTTGCAGCTGTATGCTGTGCAGCAGGAGGTAAGGAGGGAGCACGCCGCAGTGGACGTGTTCCCCGATTCCTTACAATGGTATAATTAGAACAGTTTACTGTATGCATAATAATCAACACACAATAGTGCCACACTGTAACACTAGGCCTCGCACGGCCGTAACCCCACACTGTGTCCTCAGAGTCCCACACCCACCCAAGTGTGTGAGACAGCGCTGCCCACTAAGACGGAGGTGTACGTTGGTGCACGTGTTGCGGTGAGGTACCTGCCGGGTGATGCCACAAACGGGCGCCCAGACGCTGTCGTTGGGATCCACAGATCCAGAAGGGTGATCTACGTTGGATGGCTCCCATGTGGAGTGATCCACCTTTAGAATATCTCTAGTCTCAGAGTGATCTAGTCCCAGATCACTGAATCGTCAATCGCCAACGCGTCCTGGCTGTGTCCCTCCCTCTCTCTGGTACTACAGGGCCGTGTCCCTATCCTATGGGCCGGTCCCTGCAGCGACCACAAGCTGACGGTAGTCGGGTCCTAGCTGGGGCCTAACAGGGGTTTTCTGGCCTAGTGCAGATGTCACAAACACCTGCACATACCTCCTTCCCTGTCCTTGTCCCAGCTCCGACTGACTGACGTGGTCTCAGTGCGCGAAATGTATCTATCTGCAGGCAGGGGAATCTCAGTGCCCTATTGGCTGCGGTGGGCCATGTGACATTGCAACCCTATGGCCGCCGCACGGTGGAAGGACACTGCGCATGCGCCGGATGCGCGACTGGGTACAAGATGGTGGCGCCCTGTGGAGTTTGGCCGTCGCAGAGCCACCGGTGCACCGGAGCGCTCCCTAATTGCCCGCACCTATCTGGCTAGCTGCCGGGTTTGCCGCTGACTCCAGCGGCACCCGCGCCAACCACCGTAGCGGAGGTAAGGAGGGGGGGGGGGCAGGGGGAACCCTGCTACATATATATGTAGCCAGGTCCCCTTTGGCTCCCCGGTTCACCATTGAGAAGGCAGAGAGGCAGGAAGGCCCTCTAGAGGTCACGGAGGCGCAGTTAAGCATAGCGGCGGCCATTACAGCTTCGCACAGGCGCAGTAAAGAGCGCACGCGGTCCCAATGCTAAAGAGGTCCTGAGTGGACTACAATTCCCAGCAGCCTCTGGGGACTGCCCTTTCACCCACATCACATGCAGCCAGCCAGCAAATAGGGTTTGCAGCTTCTCCTGTTGGAGAAGGATACAATGTTGCTGGGACCACACTAGTCAGTTGGAACTGGGAGCAGGAAGGGGGAGGAGGTGTGTAAGGAGCAAGTGGCTCTTACACTAGGCCAGGCTACCCCCAGGCCCCAGGTAGGCCCCACTCCCCACTAGGTTAGTGGGTAAGTCATAGGGAAAGCCCCTTAGGTAGGGACCCTGCCCTTAGGTGAGTGTAAGTCTAGTCAGTGACACAGCTGCAGTGCTGTGTGCTCTGACAAGAAGAGACAGTGTTGTGTGCAGTGCAGCTAGAGTAGTTGCTTTGGCTGTGTCAGGGAAAGGCCCCTCATAGGAAGAAGGGGGGGTTGCTTTCTACGTTATACAGTGTGTGTAATATCACCAGTGCCAGTTGCATGTGGTGAACTGCCAGAGTCTGGGATCAGACAGAATCTACAGTAAGAGTTATGCAGGGGTTAGGGTAGAGGTATACCCCAGGGCCCGTTTAGTCCCCTGAGACACTAGAGAATACTGTATGTGATAGGGAAATCCTTAAGACAGGGACTCCTTCACATACTCAGAGAAAGAGGAAGAGACATGCTGCAGGACAGTGCCTGAATGCCATGCAGCCTGAGTGCAGAATGAGTATCCATTCCTGCAGAGAGCAGCGCAGTGCGGCGTGGGATCACTGTGCGGTGTTGCTGAGCCAAGGATTATCCTGATCAGGAGCAGTGATCAGGGAGGTAGTAGAATAAGTGCACCACCGGGCTCCAACACAGGGAAGCGCTATCCCTCACACTCACACTCTCTATGGTTGTGGACACTCACATTATTATCAAAGGAACTGAGGGTGATGTGATGATGGACATGTGGGTGAGGGGATGGTATGCATTCAGGGTGATGCAATGTTATTCATGTAATGATGTCTTGATGTTATGCAAAGAGAGTTTCATTGAAGTTACAGTTCATGCTCAGTAAATACTGTTTATTCACATTGTGTGTATTTACTGTATGGTTGTTCTGGTGAGGGCACACTCCCACCACGTTGGGATCCCTCATCAGTGGAGGCGCTGCACCGAGTGTAAGTATATACCCCAGGTTCCCCGTGGCAGAATCTCAGCCCTCCTGGTTGTCAAACAAGTACAGCACCACACTGATACGTTGTCAGATACACCTACCCACCTCAATCTCACTTAGGGTGGAGGAAAGAGGGCTACATATACTGTATTATATAAATATCCTTACTCATGCACACTGTGGCAAGTGGTAGTGGCAGGAAGGTAACTCACTCCCCATAGATGCACACAGAGTCCTTCTTTTCTTTTGTTCTTGTATTGTAAAATGAACAATAACAGAGGGGAACTGGGATAGGTGGCAAACGTGAGGGAGAGGTAATTATGATAATTACGCCTTGAAGATGGGATAACAGACTGCTCCAGAAGGCTGGTGGTTCCAAAAGGAAGCATGCTTTCATGTCCAAGCAGGAACAAGCAAAGGACTATACCAACTAACAAGGCATAGCAGGGGAAGAAAGCCAAACCAACTGGGATTTGAACAGAGGGGTTTGCCAAGGCAACAGGCTGGGAGCAATGGGAAGGCTACATTTGTAACAAACTTAGGCTGAGGCCATGCTAGGCGCATGCGGGACGGAGCGCATGACGTTGCGTGCGCCTGCAGCAGGGGCGATTTGTGGCCTAGGGCGAGACACGATGGGGAGGCGTGGCCGTAACGTCACGGAAGCGGTTCAGCCTCATTGGCGGAACCAGTCTCGTTACACGTCCGTCCCGTGACAAAATCTAATTATTTTGTCGTGCGAAAAATCGGCCACACCGTCGTCCCCGCGCGCGTTCTATGGCCGGTTCCAGGACATATATATTTTTATATATATATATATATATATATATATATAAGACAGCGCCTGTGATACCATACACCTAAATTGCTGCAACCCAGGTCCTGACTAGCAAGATGCCCCACCCTGCACAGATGCCTATTAACAATCATATAAGTATATAAAAATTGTGGTATGAAACAGGATGATGGAGATATATAAAATATATATACGTATTAAAAATAAAAAAGTGAAAAATAGTGCAAACAAATGAATAACATATAATGTATCATAAATAAAAAATCTCAAAATTCTGATCATAAAAAATATAAAATGTTGAAAAGGAAAAAAAAGTCTATGAAAAATGAAAAATAAAAATAAAATGTTCTGTGTCTGTGTGAAAAAACCTTGAAAGGAAAAATATGGTCCGGGCAGCTTCCTTCTTGGGGTCAACAACCTCCCAAACGATACCTATTAGAACAAAAGAAAAAGCGCACAATCCATGTGTAAAATCTAATATAAAAGGTTTTACAACGATAGTCCATCCCCTGATGAAATCCGCTGAGACGGAAGAAACGCGTAGGGTCAAGTGGTATAGGAGCTACGGTGGTGGAGCAGCCCAGACGCCTGAACACAGACGCCAGTACAGAAGTTCCCTGTCATCTCATTTGAGAAGAACCGTGCAGAGCCGTGCAGACTAGGAACAGCAAGTTGCTCATCCGTGTTGTCGGAGAGACGCTGAGACGGTGACACCAGCAGCAGCAAAGCCTTGCGGTCTACACAGCTACATAGAACTGAAGGAAGCAGTGGCAGTCTGACGTCTGTTTGGTGCATGGGCTTGTCCCATATAATGCTATTAATACACTGAAAAAGTGGGAGTGTGCAATTGTCTATGTTCGTGGTAAATTAAACCTTTTATATTAGATTTTACACATGGATCGGGCGCTTTTTCTTTTCATATATATATATACAGAACAAAAAGACAGCACCTCTGATAAACGTGACTGTGTGTATAAATACAGTCTCTGTACTACAAAATGATGAGATGAGCAGAGAACTAACAACATGAGACCGTTAGTGAATATGGCTGGATGATGATAACCAGTCTAATGGTGTATATTTGGGACTTAGGGCCTCATGCAGTAAGCGCCGATAAGCTGTTTATCACCATTTTTTCGGCAAATTTGCCCTCCCGATTCAGTAAGCGCCGATAAGTGGGAATTATCGGCAAGTTTTGTTGCCGATAAAAACTTATCAGCAGCCGGGTGCTGATAAGCCACTTATCGGCACTTTTTGAACTCGGTGGAATTCAGGTAGCTCCGATCAGCTTTTCGCTGCATTCACAGGAGTGACGAAGCCGAGAAACAGTTTGGTAGCTGAGGCGAAACGCGTAGAGTTTACCAGTGGACCAATTTTGGTCTTGGAGACGATCCGTAGAACCAGCTCTGAATGCAGTGACGTCACATTTGGCAGACGGGCGCGCAGAAGGAAGCTCCGGTCCAGGACGCAGAGCGGTGGAAGCCAGCAGACTGACCTATAGGAGGCGGTGAGCTGTTTCGGGAGATCCTCCATTCACATATTGTGATACATGCTTTTAACTTTTGTGAAATTTGTAAGTGCGCATTTTTATTGTGTTTTTTTCATATAAAATATCATATTGATCGCACTATGTAGTCTTCTCCCTCTCTCTATACATACACTGCCGACGGAGAATCGCTAGGGGGGTACAGCTCATAGACATCTTTAAGGGTGGCAACCCAATTTGCCAACTGCTCAGATTATCACCTTGCTCCTGTGAGTAGATTAACCATAAGAGCCAAGACATTGCTTCTATATCCATACAACACTTGACGTCTGCACTTATATGTATATATTGTTCTCTTATCTCCCCACATGCTCCCCCTGGATGTTTTGAGCAACACTTAACCCTTGGAACCCGTGACACAGGTCCCACCAGTGAGGTTTGAGCAAGGGGTTGGATTATTAATCCTATCTGCACCACTTTTCTCATTTATTTCATTCACGAAGTAGCGCCTGTTTTGTCACTCTTTTCCACACTATATGTGGAAGATATTGTCCAGGACTAAAGAAAAACATAACCTCACATCCTCCCTTCCTTGCTTACCCCTATATTCGGCAACCCAGATTTTCCACCGGGTTGCGCCCTTAAAGACTTCAAACAATTCAGAGAGGTCAATATAAAAACGGTGACAGACCTAGTGGATAAAGGGGTGATTCTGTCATTCCAAGATCTTCAAAAGAAATTCCACCCTCAATATTTCTCCCTGTTTAGCTTTCTCCAGATCAGACACTTTCTAATAGCAATTTCACAAAGAACAAAGTTCCCAGAGTTAACAAATTTCAAAAAGCTATGTGGTGTGGGGACACACCAAAGAGGTCTGATCTCGGAGATTTATTCAGGGATATCATTGCCAGCGATAACCGTCAACCACAGTTATATGATAATAAAATGGGCTGAAGACCTCAACATAGAAATAGATAGAGATGACTGAGAGGACACCTGGGAATCAGCTGCCAAAACATACATTTGTACTACTATAAAAGAAAACATATACAAAATGTTATTTCAATGGTACTTAACCCCGAGTAGGCTGAGCCAGATCTTCCCTGGCCTTCCTGATCTATGCTGGATAGGATGCAACCAGAGGGGAGATCTGGTGCACATCTGGTGGTCTTCCCCTCGGATCCAGACATTCTGGAGCATGATCCGGACACTGATCCAAGATGTCACCGGAATGGAGGTGCAGATGGACCCGGAATGGAGATGCAGATGTCACCGGAATG
>NC_134495.1:37067201-37123398 GCF_040206685.1 Ascaphus truei
AAAAGTTGTGCACTAAAAACTATTTTGCGCGGTAGCTGCGCTATGGGTGGGTGGGGGGGGGGGGGCGGGGGCGACCAGCTCCTTTCATTTGTCCTGAGCCCCATGATTTCTGTTGGTGGCCCTGATTATAATCATATTTACAGCTGGGGGTGAGGGGTTATTGTGTACCTGTTATTCTGTCATTGTGTTATTGTGATGTGATTGGGCCACTGTTATTGTGTTGTCTTTGTGTCACTATGATATTGTGTTACTGTGATGTATTTATGGCAATTTGTTATTATGTGCTATTGTGGTGTGGTTGTGTCACTGTGTTATTGTGATGTGGTTGTGTCATGGTGTGTTGTGATGTTTATTTATTTATTCATTTTATTAGCGCTGTCTGCAATACTGCAATACCGTCTAAAAACTCAGGGGGGCATTCGCGAGCTGTTGTCTTCCGAGTCTAATACTTTAGAGGTTCAACCTACAGTACGTCAGTACACAGTCTGCGTGTGCACGCGCAGTAATTGTAAATTTGCATATTTATACATGCATGTGCAGTGCTGTATGTCTCATTTGAACATTGTTGAAACGCATAGGCGTGTACAGTACTGTAACAGTATCACATTTCGACATATACAGCGCTCTCCCCTCGCTCGCCCCCCGCACACACACAGGCTAATATACTGCACTGCAGTATTTCAACTTCTTATCTTATCTACAGTACAGTACACCTCTCCCACACCATTCCTTTGAATGTGTGTCTTTCTGGTTTCAATCACATTCCTGCTTGCTAGCTGATGATTACTGCGCATGCATCTATAACTTCACCACTGCTTGCTTGTGAAGTTTAAGAGTGAGTGACCAAAAAATAAATAAAAAATCTCGTCATTTTTTATTTTTATTTTCTCCACAAGCCTGCCTAAACCATCTTGATATTACGATATTCAATCTGTGCTGTAGCTTTTGACTGCGACACTGCATTTCACTGCACATGGTTGATTTGTGTGGTTTTTATGTATTTGGGCGTGTGGGGATAAAATTATTATGATGACCTGCCTTTTGAAAATATGTCATGTCTTTGAACTACAGTACAGCTAATCCTTCATGCAGCTGTACCCTGTACCCCCTCCCCCACGCACACACACACAAGGCTCACTCAAGGATTTGAACCTCTTATCGACACCTCTCCAGAACCATTCCGTTTCTAAAGCTTGTCATTGTGCTTTTAATCGTCTGTCCCTAGCCGAGCATCACCTCTCTGCGCCTGCGTGTAATCCTATTTGGGAAGGGAGCTACATAGCTGATGATTACTGCGCATGCGTATATAACTTCACCATTGCTTGCTTGCGAAGTTCAAGAGTGAGTGACCAAAAAAAAAATATATTTATTTTTTCTCGTCATTTTTTATTTTTATTTTCTCGACAATCCTGCCTAAACCATTTTGATATTACGATATTCAATCTGTGCTGTAGCTTTTGACTACGACACTGTGCGTTTGACTGCACATGGTTGATTTGTGTGGTTTTTATGTATTTGGGGGTGTGGGGATCAAATTATTATGACGACCTGCCTTTTGAAAATATGTCATGTATTTGAACTACAGTACAGCTAATCCTTCATGCAGCTGTACCCTGTACCCCCCTCCCCCTCTTATCGACACCTCTACAAAACCATTCATTAATTTTCCTATTGTTGGCTTTGAGTCACCTCTCTGTAATCCTCTTTGGGAAGGGAGCTATCTGATGATTACTGCGCATGACTCACCCATCCACCCCCCTAACCCTTTGAGGCTTTGTTTACGGTAACATTTGTGATAATCCCTTCTCGAATTTGATATGTAAATCTGATTTGCACAGCACTGTGAAATTGAGAGTTAAAAAAACCATAATCTGATTCATTTTTTTGATGCAGTAAATTACCACTTGTTGTCATTCTTTCTTTTTCTTTGGTGTAGGGGGGGGGGGGTGTCAATGATTATGATTATCATGAATGTAAAGAAATATTTATTTTATTTTATCAGGAACAAAAAATACAAATATACAAATAATCATGGATAATACAAAATGCAGTCTTTATTCCGTTCTTCTGTCAGTTGAAAATTGAGGGCCAGTGGATAATCATGAATAATGCACATTGATAATAATATTAATTAATAATATATAATATATAATAATATATATAATAATATAAATTTTTCCGTCTTTATCTTCTTCCTCATTCTGTGTAGTTCATTGAGAGAGGGGAGGTTTTGTGTAAATCATGACTGCAGTTTAGATACACTTAACTGTACACACAGTTCACAAACTTTACACATGATACCCCCCCCCCTCTCCCCCAGTCCATCCTTTTTTTCCTGAAAAGACAAGAAAAGAAAAAATTAGTGCAGTTATGTGCATACTGTATTATGGCATTGTGTACGGTATAGCTACTCCATATTGGACTACAGTATGCAGTTAGTACTGTCAAACTAGTCTATACTGGAACTACTGTATACTGTGACTTCTTTTAAATACTTTGTAACCAGATGGCTAGTGCTGCTCTCTCAGGAAAGAAAAAATCTGTGCCATACTTACCTGTATCATACAGTACTTTACTTGGTGTGCCTGTACTTACCATACTACAGTACAGTACTATACCATACTACCTTCCTGATGCTTGCCCATTACGCGCGATCACAATGGGCAACACAGTCACAATATGGTCAATATATTTATTGCATCGTTCTACGGTGAGTACATCGTTCCAAAAACTCATTATGCCTTGCGCCAACTCATCCTTTTTGGAGGGTTTCACGACTTTTCGGATATGGTCCTTCAGCTGATGCCAGACCATTTCGATAGGATTGAAGTCTGGCGATCTGTCATTGGAGGGGGAAAAAAAGGACAATTAGTTAAAGAGATACAGTACACAGTAAAAACAGTGGGAAAAAATGAGACACGGTTACCGCACTTACTCCGCTGGCGTCTTCACCCAGTTGATACCGCGCTCAAGAATATGCGCTGTTGACGCGGTGTGCTTCGGATCGTTGTCCTGGTAGAAACGGTGACCATCTGGGAACTCACGTGTGATGTATTCCACAATCTCAGGCACAATTTGCTTTTGGAAAAAAGCTTTATTCATGATTCCTATAACAAGAAAAGAAAAGTGCTCAAAAAACTGCACACTAGTACAGTACAGTGCAGGGCATAAGGCAAAAGCGTGTGACTTATTTTACCTTCAAAGATGACAATGCATCCTGGTCCACGCCTAGAGATGGCACCCCACACATGCATCTTCACGGGGTGTTTTAGACGCGGCTTGATCTTGTTAACGTCCCTTATCATAGGGTACGCTCTGTAATGACAAGGAATAATTTTATAGGTACAGTACAGTTTCTTAAACAACACTTTAACCTCCTGTACTGTCCAGTACTAGCCTCACACGTCCATATTTCCATCCAATTCTGCGTCTCATCTTCTTTATGCTGGTTTCGGATTCAGTGAGATTGTGATTTTGCAGCAGAGTGTATTTGACCCTTAAGGCACTCTTCTCATCAATCTCCTCACTTATGTTGTCGACCAGAAGAGTTGTCTCCCTACAGTGTACAGAAAAACAACAATCTGGTAAGTTACAGTGCAGTAGGCCACAAGTACAGCACATCATTTACAGTAAACAATTAATGATGCAGCGATATAAACAATAATAGATATACTGTATTATATAGTTATATAAATATACTTACGCGTTAGTTACCGTTGGTGTCCTCGTGCGTTGTTTGTTTTTTCCGTGTGCATGATAGCACACGGTGGTTGATGGCACAACGATGCCAGAAGTTGCTAACCAGCATTGGATATCTGCAATTCGTTGTCCGCTCGTGTACATCTCCTTAATTCTCATGCTGAGATCCTTTGAAATCTTTTTAACAGGCATAGCTGCGGGTAGAAAGAAATACAAGCACAAGAATGTATATTCGATGTTTAGTCGATGTGTATTCAATGTGCAGTGAATCCACAAAATGGATGGTGTATTTATACGTTAATGACTCACATTAGAGTTCGCCCACTTTTAACATCTGTACCTCGTCGCCATGCATAAAAGGTTACACACTTTGCATAGCCTCCCACTCGATGATCTGTATCTGAACTTGCCCTTGTCCAAATACTGCATTGTGCCATCTGCTTCCATGGATCAACCCTGATTCTACGGACGCAGGAACCCACTCTCTGCCGTGCCTATCACACAGAAAAAGCGAAAGGCGGAAGCTGTTTCCAAGCCAAGGCCAAAGCGAGATGCTAAGGCTAATAAAGAAAACCTTCTGCTGACCCCAAAGGCTAAGGGTTTTAATAGACGTAAGCCTTATTATGTCAAGAAGAAATTCGGTGATGTACACTCAAGGCAAAACAAAAGGCAGCCAACCCATCGAACCCGCAGGCCACTTCCTCGATTACGCTTCGACGTCTCTGCCGCTGCTCTCCCGGAAATCTACAGCCCATCTTCTCCACTACTCGTCCACGACGCTGCCGCCGCTCTCCCGGAAACCCACATCCATCTTCTCCACTACTCTTCGACGACGCTGCCGCTTCTCTCCCGGAAATCCACAGGTCACCTCCTCCATCCTTCTTCGACGACGCTGCCGCTTCTCTCCAGGGAACCCCCATCTCATCCTCCACACCGATTCACCCAGATGTTCACAGCACCCCATGCACAAGAATCAGCTCGTTGGACCGCATGCTGAATGGGTTAAGTGTCGATATCCCCGGGAACTCTACTATGCTGGTAAAGATAGATCTTCTTTTAGAGACCATGCTAAATATGGATCAACGGATGGAGAAGATGGATCAACGGATGGAGAAGATAGAGACTGACATAGCGGGGATACATAATTTGCTCGGTGTTCATGCCCCTGTATCCCCGACGCCGGAGCAGGAGGGTGGCATGGATGTGATGAATGGGACCTTCGACCACCTTCCATCAGCAAGCGCACCCCCTCCACCAGAAGAATTTGTGTACATGTATGCCGTTGAGGAGGATAACATGACAACCCCGTCAAGACCACGCCAGGAGACAACACGGCGACCAAGACAGGAGGAAAGCTTCCTCCCAGACAACCAACCCTCGCCCGCCGCCACAAGCACACCCGCTCCCAGAAGCACACCCGCTCCCAGAACCCAACCTACATACGCTTGCATCGATACGGTGCCCGACATCATCCTGCACGAGCTGCCACCGGCACTCAGGGAGAAGTATAGGGTGATGAGTGCTGGTTTACCCCAGAAGTATGCCATGTTAATTTTTAAGCACCACGTGTCCTACTTGGTGTACTGCGGGGGGGCAAAAATGTAAACTACGAAGGAAATCGCGAAAAAAAGACGCTTCCTGAAAATTTAAGGAGGACTATTGTGGAGGAATTGCGGCGCTATTTTTCAATTTCAGATCCTTTAATGAAAGGCGTTCGAGACCCCATTAATGGCATTTTGCGCCATACAAGGCATCGGCCCTGGAAGGAAAATCTGGTGGGTATCGAATTTGCGTGAGTGTTCAACTGTTTATTTTTTGACTTGTATTAATAAAGAAATGTTTTTACTTACACAGGACCTGCACAATTCCAGTCCTCGAGGGCCGCAAACAGGCTCGGTTTTCAGGATAAAAACGGGCCTGTTTGCGGCCCTTGAGGACTGGAGTTGTGCAGGCCTGACTGACTGTTCTGTACACCATCCTACTGTAAATGATTTGACTTTCTGTACATAAATGTTTTCACTAGCAGTAAACCATACACCTGTTGATGTTTTGAATTACTGTACACTTAAAATGTTTTTACATTGTACAGTATTTGTAAATAAATGTTTTTGTACTTACTCCACCAATAAAAGAAAATGTTGATTTGTTTTAAATTGTTCTATTGTCTCCTTTTATACTGTAACAAAATACAGTGTTTCTAGAATGTACAGTACTGTCCAGGCATACTGAACTGTATACTGTAGGCATGCTCAGTTCTGAACATCACAAGAGTATTAAAAAAAATACATGCTGTACGGGTACAGAATACACATATGTACTGAAATACATGTAGAATAAATGCATACTTTTTATTTTTCGGGTTTATTATACAGTATATATAAAAAAAAGCATTGTATACAGTACTGTCTGAAAACATCAGCATACTGTTTCAGGTATTCTATCCTAATCAATAACAATGGCCACTAAACGGTAGACTCCGGTACGTGGTTTTTTAAATCTGATTCAGCAATGTGCAGGCATTGTTACACAAGGCGATATTATCCATCGAAATCCCGCCATTTGCCGTTTTCCGCATGAGATGACAAAGTTTTCTTTTCTGAGGAAAAATAAATAAAAGTTTTACTGTAATGGTCAGTCCCCTAAAGAAGTTCCCAGTCAGTCCCACCAATAATTTTCTCGGGGGGCATCTCCTGTTCACATGCGCATGCGCCTACCGTCGATGTGATGACACGCATATGCGTTTCAAGAAGGTTCCAATGCGCATGCGCCTAGCGTTCCACCAATTGTTCAGTATCTACTGTAGAAGCTGCTCAGCCAATGATATTGCTTACAGGAGAATCGCTTGACTGTGCATTGAATTGATATTTCCAAAACAGAATAAAATACGGCAACATTACTCACCATAGACTTTGCCAATCAGCTGGCGCCGAGCCACTGCCAGTCCCGTATTCTTGATTATACACGTAGTTGACAGGTGACAGCGGGACTACTACACCTGTAGTCAGCTGATGAGGCTGGAAATCGCTTAGGTACATGCAAGCTTGCTGGAATCTGTACGCGAAATCCGGCTCAGGCTGCAGGTATCCGGGCGAGGACAGACAGCAAGGATTGTCGGGCACCAGGTTTTCACTGACGGTCGGACCGTTATTGGAAGCCGGTGCTGGCGCTGGCGCATTGCTTGCCTGCGACTGACGTTTCTTAGTTGGTTTTAACACGACCTTTCGCCTTTTGAAGTCTCCATGATCATAGATGCGGGAAAAACCCGGTGATACACACCAATACCCTCCAATAACACCGGGATCAATACGAAAAAAACACGGATCGATACATAACTTTTTCCGTATTGCACGCTTCCACACATGAGCATCTGATGAAAATTTGTAAAAGTCATAGTTTTCGATAAAATACTGATAAATTTGACCAACTGTTGCCATCTTATCATCTGTTGCATTAATCGCGGCCCATATTAAATAAGCGTACGTTCTGTCGGGTTTTTGGAACACGGACTGCGGTGGTGCACTCATGTCGGAACTCTCTGGACAATAGAACACCAGACACTGCGCATGTATTTTTTAATATGAAAAGCCTAAATTGATACATTATTGTAACTTCTTCAGTACCAAGGCCAATTTACAGTGGACCACTGTGGTATTCTTTTAAACACCTGCAAGTCGACACATTACTGAAGCGCATGCGCATTACAATTCATGAATATCTGCCATCTGGCGGACACGCGAAGAATTGCAACCAATTAAATCCAAACCATTATCAATAAACACATCAACCGCGCATCAACCTCGCATCAACCGCGGCTGTGAATGCAACATGAATGCGGTATGAATTTGGCATGAACGCGGTGAAGTGCGTGGCATTCGGAAAAAATCCCCCCAAAAAATTCGGAGATGTTGGAGAATAAACGGGGCCGCGGCTGTAGTTGTGTGTCTGTGTGTTATCAGTATGTGGTTGTGTGACTGGAATTGTAATGTGTTTGTCTCACTGTGTTATTGTGAAGTTGGTGAGGAACCTGCCTTTGCAGCACCACCTTGTGGTCACACAGTATACAGCAGCAGGGCCACATTCTGCAGGTCACTGTACTGTATATATAGTAATACCCGAGATTATTATAATCATATTTACAGAGAGGGGTGGGTGGGAATTGTGTCCCTGTGTTATTGTGATGTGGGTGTATGACTGTTATTGTGATGTGGCTGTGTCACTGTGTTATTGTGATGTGGTTGTGTGTCTGTTGTTGTTTTGTGATTGTATCACTGATGTGGTTAGGTCACTGTCATTGTGATATGTTTGTGTGACTAAGTTATTGGGTCATTGTGTTATTGTATCACTGTGTTATGTCACTGTGTTATTGTGATGTGGGTGTATGACTGTTATTGTGATGTGGCTGTGTCACTGTGTTATTGTGTCACTGTGTTATTGTGATGTGGTTGTGTGACTGTCCGTTGTTGTTTTGTGATTGTATCACTGATGTGGTTGTGTGACTGTCATTGTGATATGTTGGTGTGACTATGTTATTGGGTCATTGTGTTATTGTATCACTGTGTTATTATGTCACTGTGTTATTGTGATGTATTTATATCACTGTGTTATTGTGATTTGGTTGTGCCACAGTGTGTTGTTGTGTCCATCTGTTATTGTGTCATTGTGTTATTGTGATGTGGTCGTATCACTGTTATTGTGATGTAATTGTATCACTGTGTTATTGTGTCACTGTGTTGTGATGTGGTTGTACCTGTGTTATTGTGTCACTGTTATTATGTGGTTGTGTCACTGTGTTATTGTGATGTAGTTGTGTCACTGTGTTATTATGTCACCGTGTTGTTGTGATGTATTTATATCACTGTGTTATTGTGATGTGGTTGTGTCCCTGTTATTGTTTCACTGTGTTATTGTGATGTGGTTGTGTCATTGTGTTATTGTGATGAAGTCGTATCACTGTTATTGTGATGTAATTGTATCACTGTGTTATTGTGTCACTGTGTTATTGTGATGTGGATGTATTACTGTGTTATTGTGTATTTAGTAACCTGTTGGTGCAGCACCACCTTATGGTCACACAGTATACAGCAGCAGGACCACATTCTGCAGGTCAGTGTACGGTATATACAGTTAGGTCCAGAAATAATTGGACACTGACACAATTTTCATAATTTTGGCTCTGTACGCCACCACAATGGATTTGAAATGAAACAACCGAGATGCAGTAGAAGTGCAGACTTTCAGCTTTAATTCAAGGGGTTGAACAAAAATATCGTATGAAACGTTTAGGAATTGCAACCATTTTCATACACAGTCCCCTTATTTCAGGGGCTCAAATGTAATTAGACAAATTAACACAATCATAAATAAAATGTTAATTTTTAATACTTTGTCGAGAATCCTTTGCAGACAATGACTGCTTGAAGTCTGGAACGCATGGACATCACCAAACGCTGGGTTTCCTCTTTTGTGATGCTTTGCCAGGCCTTTACTGCAGCTGTCTTCAGTTGTTGTTTGTTCGTGAAGGTTCCAACGAGACATACACGCATGCGCCTAAATGTGATGAGATGCATATGCTTTTCAACAAGGTTCCAAAAACATACACACATACGCAAAAATAAAATCAAAACTGTATGAAAAGAAGAGAAAGCCTACAGTAGCAAAAGTTGAAAGTATTAAATAATAAATAATACATATAGCATAAAAGATATACATTTTTATTTTGGGGTTTCTTAGCAGAGACATACTGTACACACATGAGCGAAAAAAATATTTCACATTCAGAAGAAGAAGCGATGTTGTATTTTTGTATTACTCCTTTTCCCTTTATTATCCTGTACAAATACAACACTTAATTCATTCAAAATACTTCTTTCCCATGTACACCATACAGTATGAACTCGTAACATTAATCTTCAAATCACACACACACACACACACACACACACACACACACACACACACACACACACACACACACACACACACACACACACACACACACACACACACACACACACACACACACACACACACACACACACACACACACAACACACACACACACACACACACACACACACACACTTGCAGAACTGTACAGCAATAAAAGACAGGTTGAATTGCTATTAGATTTTTAAGACAACTCGCGATCGCCAACTTGAGTTTCTCGATCATATTGCAGGCCGCGCTAAAATGCAATTTTCTGAACCCGATAAAAATCCGAGTCAACACGCGTCTTAAGGTGGTACCGTTGGAAGAAATCGCGCGCCATCAGATGGGTATTCCGAGGTATTCACCGCGTGATTTGCTAAAATAATGGCCGCTGCATCAGTAGATAAACACATTGGCACAAAAATCACACTTCACACTCCCAACCCAATTTGGGACCGTCTCTTGCCCCATGAATCAATGATCCTCATCAGCCGATGCAAAGAAGTCCACGACCATCCGTTGATTTAAGAGACGTCTCCGGTAAGTTCTTTCCTTCTACTCTCCTGTATAATCCAAAGGGCCCGGAGATGTTGATCGATCCAAAGTCTTCTTCGACTCAAATGAGACGCCCTTATATACGGCATGTGACGTCACATTTGAGTTTCAAATGGTACACCCCCAATCCAATAGGCTGGTGTACCATGTGACAGCTTCTATTTTTTTTTAAAGAATATGACGTCATCAAAAAGGGAGGAAGGCCAGCCAATCAGGTAGTATATGCTTCCCTCCCTTTAAGATAATGTCACTTCAGCAAAACAAAATAAAAAATATGGAAGCCACCACATGGTATACCCAGCAATCGGATTGGTAGATATAACATGGTTGTAATCGCTAACGTAATGAAGGAGTTAACTCCTCCCGTAACCTCCCGGTAGGCCTAAACATCCACTACGGGCCAAATACCACCTTCACCCACCCCCAATAAACTGGGCACTGGCATTTAACCGATGAAGACACAGAAAATCAAGCGCAAATACCATTGTGATTTAAACCAAGTGAACACACTTGTGAGGGTAAGAGAAATACATTGATACAGTCCTTTGATTAGGTGCAGCTCCGGAAGTGGACTCAATCCAAGTCCACTGGTAGTACTGGAAACGGAGATCAGGAGCGCACTCAAATCGTGGTGTATATATGTAACATGGTTAGTCAACTCTGCCTGTCTCTTCCCCCTGTCATTATAAGTCCTTAGTAGTCTAGGCCAGGGGGGCGCAAACTTTTTTCCCTGCGCCCCCCTGATGGCTGTCCCCTCGCTCCCGCGCCCCCCCCAACCCCAACTTACCCGCGCTCCGGCGTAATGACGTCACGTTGCCATAGCAACGTGACGTCACATGACCTCGCAGCGTCATTTTGACGCCGCGTTGCCATGGCGACGCCGGGAGGAAGCCGCCGGAGCCACGGGTAAGTATGGTTTACAGAGGCCCTGCAGCTCCCCCGGCACTTAATTTAAGTGCCTTCGGGAAGCGCGCGGGGCCTCTGTAAACCCCGCGCCCCCCGTCGGCAGTCTCGCGCCCCCCCTGGGGGTCGCGCCCCACAGATTGCGCACCGCTGGTCTAGGCTGTGACAGGTCACCATGTGGGCTTTTGACGCCCTCTCATGCTCCTCTCTGAGTGACAGAAGTCTGGTGGTGACTCATGGCCTTTGTATAGTCTATCAGGTACAGACTTTGAGCCCTCCCCTTCTGGTTCCTCAGAGAGGCAGTGCCAAATTTAGGCAGTCTGTTCCCCTGCTTCTAAGGAGTGGGAGGTAGAGCATCTCCTCCCGGCTGGGAGAAAGAGAGGCCAGCCAGCCCTCATAGCTGGCTAGGCCTGTAAGACCTGATGCTCCAGACTCAGAGAGCGAGCACCACCCAGAGGCCTTGTATCCGCTGATGAGCCTATGGACCACTGTAAAGAAGATCTACAGTGAATGCTGAATAAAGATTGTATTGTATTGTATGTCTTTATTTATATAGCGCCATTAATGTACATAGCGCTTCACAGTAGTAATACATGTGGTAATCAAATAAATAACAGATAATATAAATAACAGGTCATGGGGATAAGTGCTTTAGACATAAAAGTAACATTAAGGAAGAGGAGTCCCTGCCCCGAGGAGCTTACAATCTAATTGGTAGGTAGGGAGAACGTACAGAGACAGTAGGAGGGAGTTCTGGTAAGTGCGTCTGCAGGGGGCCAAGCTTTATGTATCACGTGTCCAGGATTATCCAGTGCTATTCATATGCTTCTTTAAGCAAATGTGTCTTAAGGTGGGTCTTAAAGGTGGATAGAGAGGGTGCTAGTCGGGTACTGAGGGGAAGGGCATTCCAGAGGTGTGGGGCAGTCAGTGATCTTTATGTATCACGTGTCCAGGATTATCCAGTGCTATTCATATGCTTCTTTAAGCAAATGTGTCTTAAGGTGGGTCTTAAAGGTGGATAGAGAGGGTGCTAGTCGGGTACTGAGGGGAAGGGCATTCCAGAGGTGTGGGGCAGTCAGTGAAAAAGGTTTAAGGCGGGAGAGGGCTTTAGATAAAAAATATCCCTTTTGCTTCACCATACTCCTGTTTAAGTGTCAGTCCCTAGGCAGGAGGGAAGAACTGTGCTTTAGTGGGGACTGATCTCTAGACAGCCTGGAGCTCACAACAGCTGGAGGCGCTAAGTACCAAGAAGAACATCAGTGATCATCAAAAGCATGTCGTTGTCTCCTCAACATCGCAGGCGACCCACCTGTCATGATCCACACAGGTACGCTAGCACCACACCTTGCAGCAGAATAACATTTCCCAGAGGAGCGGGGTGGGGGGGAACAGTGCTACATATAAAATGAGAAAAATTCACATATAGTGTGTAACACAGTTCCCCCTCCCCCCAATCGCAGATAGAGTGCATGTGAGGGGAATCTATATGTATTACCCGGTGTGGTGTTTTTACCTGTCAGGTTCACAGGAGGCCTGAACCTTCGCCAGTGAGAGTCTGGGGTGTATCCTCGGGAACGATCTTACATAAACAGCGCCTCCACCTGTGTAGGATTCTCTGGGTAGAATGATTCCTAACACAGGACCCACATATATAAACCACATACACCAAAGGTGTGTGTGTGTATATATATATATATATAAACAGGTTTACTATAGGGGCAGATAAACACAATACAGCATACATCAACAATAACCTTTGTGTCACCCTGTAACACTACTAGGCACAACTACCCAGTCACCTCGCAGGGCTTTAACCCACACAACCTGTGTACTCAGGAGTCCCCAACAGTCACCAATAGTCCCGCACCCCCACCCAAGTGAGGGACAGCGCTGCCCACTAAGATGAAGTGTATAGGTGGTGCACTTGGTGATTTGGATAGTACCTGCCCGGTGCTCCTGCACCCGGGTACCACAGAACTGAAGAGGACCCGTCTGTGTCCAGCGCCGAAGCCTCAGCGATGGCATCCTCCTCCTAGTGGATGGTCTCCTTCTGAGCAAGCTCACCGCTCACAGTCTGTCTCTGCTACTGCAGAGAATGATTCCCTGCACACTGACCCTTCTTGTCAGATCACGCAGCACTGCAGTGGTGTCCCTGACTAAGCTGACTGCTAACAGGGCAAAGTCCCTAACTGCAGGGGTCTTCCCTAGAGCAGCCACAAACTGAAGGGGAGTTGGGCCTAGGGGGATAACCTGGCCTAGTGTAGGAGCACTTGCTCTCTACACACACTACTTCCCCCTATCTTATCCCATCACCAACTGACTTGCAGGGTCTGTGCACAACAATGTATCTTTCCCCAGCAGGAGAAGCTGCAAGCCCTATTGGCTCCCTGGCGTCAGGTGGCCTGTCTGCCCCTGTGCATTCTGGGGGCTGTAGTCCTCCATGGCCCTCTTTCCTATTGGGGCCGCATGCGTGATCTGTAATGGCCGCCGCTGCTAACTGCGCATGTGCGAACTGGGGGATATCCCCGACTATGGAGCGCTTCTTCTGCCACTTCTCACTCCCTGTAATGGCAGCCGCATCGCGTCTGCGCATGCGCGAGTCTAATGCCAAACGCAAGATGGCTGCCGTGTCGCTTCTGCGCTTGCGCGAGCCTCCGCACATGCGCGGACACAATAAAGATGGCGGCGCCCTGCCACTGATGTCGCCGGGAGCCCCCCGGCGACGCACTCGCCCCCGCAGCATCCGCTACTGGAGCGAGGGTGAGAGAGGGAGAAAGGGGGAGCCAGAGAGGACCTGGATACAAGTGCAATAACGTTTTGTGAAGAAGTGATTTAGAATCAAATGATTGAATTTTCACTCACATATTCCGTGAGTGAAAGATGGCCGTGCGGTTGTATAGAGTAACCACCTCATACAGTGCTCTCGTGGAGACGTCCGACAGAACCGGGTATATATTGCAGAAGAACAGGGAGAAGTGTGAGGATTGGATTCGGTCCCGCCGCCGTTACGCATCCCGTGATGCATTGGGTGACGCCCCTCGCGTGTGCGCGAACACTGCAGTACCCCTGCCGGCACCGGACCTAGGCTTCGCCCCCTGCGCCGCGTCCCGTGACGCAACGGAGGACCCTCCTGTCTCTACTACACGTCGGCATCACATGACCAGAAACACTGGAGGGGTTAATGCTAACAACATTAATTACTCCACTGCCGCGATACACTCCGCCCCGGCCTATCAGTACAGTCTATGTGTGACGACTCACTGCCTGCAGCCTTCCCATTGGCTCCCTGCTCCTTATATGCTCAGCCAGCCCTGAGGCAAATTGGCTGAGCATAAACCACTGTTTATGTTTCTAGTGCTTGCCTCACGCATCCTGCTGCCCTGCTGCTGCTCCTGCTGCTGCTCCTGCTGCTGCTCCTGCTGCTGCTCCTGCTGCTGCTCCTGCTGCTGCCCTGCTGCTGCTCCTGCTGCTGCTCCTGCTGCTGCTCCTGCTGCTGCTCCTGCTGCTGCCCTGCTGCTGCTCCTGCTGCTGCTCCTGCTGCTGCTCCTGCTGCTGCTCCTGCTGCTGCTCCTGCTGCTGCTCCTGCTGCTGCCCTGCTGCTGCTCCTGCTGCTGCTCCTGCTGCTGCTCCTGCATTCTGCCTTGATTTCTCTACCTTTGACCTCAGCGTGTACCCGGACGGCTGCCTGCTCTGACCCCTGACCTCGGCTTGTATTTGGACTCCCACCTTCTCTGACCCCTGGACCGTGGCTACGCACAATGACCATTCTGACCGCTCTACGCCTGAACCCCGGCTACGCACAACGACTCTGCAATCCGGACGCGGTTGTTGGTCGGTGTATTCAAACATCCCCACCTCAGCCCTGCGGTCCCGTCCTGTTTGTGGTGAGCACTCGTTACAAGAGGGGGTTCCCATGTATGATAAAATAGAGGATACAGATAATGGTGCAGGTTGCTTTATAACAATGATAAAAATAAGTATTACACTCACACCGTGTCATGATTTATTTAACAAAAATAAAGCCAGAATGGAGAAGCCATGTGTGAAAAACTAAGTACACCTTATGATTAAATAGCTTGTAGAACCACCTTTAGCAGCAATAACTTGAAGTAATCGTTTTCTGTATGACTTTATCAGTCTCTCACATCGCTGTGGAGGAATTCTGGCCCACTCTTCTTTACAACGTTGCTTCAGTTCATTGAGGTTTGCGGGCATTTGTTTATGCACAGCTCTCTTAAGGTCCAGCAACAGCATTTCAATCGGGTTGAGGTCTGGACTTTGACTGGGCCATTGCAATACCTTGATTCTTTTCTTTTTCAGCCATTCTGTTGTAGATTTGCTGGTGTGCTTGGGATCACTGTCCTGTTGTATGACCCAATTTCGGACAAGCTTTAGCTGTCGGATAGATGGCCTCACATTTGACTCTAGAATACTTTGGTATACAGAGGAGTTTATGGTCGACTCAATGACTGCAAGGTTCCCAGGTCCTGTGGCTGCAAAACAAGCCCAAATCATCACCCCTCCACCACTGTGCTTGACAGTTGCTATGAGGTGTTTGTGCTGATATGCTGTGTTTGGTTTTCACCAAACGTGGCGCTGTGTATTATGGCCAAACATCTCCACTTTGGTCTCGTCTGTCCAAAGGACATTGTTCCAGAAGTCTTGTGGTTTGTTCAGATGCAACTTTGCAAACCTAAGCCGTGCTGCCATGTTCTTTTTAGAGAGAAGAGGCTTTCTCCTGGCAACCCTTCCAAACAAACCATAATTGTTCAATCTTTTTCTAATTGTACTGTCATGAACTTTAACATTTAACATGCTAACTGAGGCCTGTAGAGTCTGAGATGTAACTCTTGTTTTTTTTGCAATTTCTCTGAGCATTGCACGGTCTGACCTTGGGGTGAATTTTCTGGGACGTCCACTCCTGGGAAGATTGGCAACTGTCTTGAATGTTTTCCACTTTTGAATAATCTCACTATAGAATGATGGACTTTAAATTGTTTGGAAATGGCCTTATAACCCTTCCCAGATTGATGGGCAGCAACAATTGTTTCTCTAAGATCATTGGTGATGTCTTTCCTCCTTGACATTGTGTTAACACACACATGAATGCTACAGACCAGCAAACTACTAAAACTTCAGGTTTTATAGAGGTGGTCACACTTGCTGATGATCAATTAATCAAGGGCATTTGATTAGCAGCACCTGTCTGCTACTTAGCATCTTAATTCTTATGGAAGCAGTAAGGGTATACTTCGTTTTTCCACAGATAGCTTCTCCATTTTGGCTTTATTTTTGTTAAATAACTCATGATACAGTGTAATATGTCATGTGTTGTTGTTCATCTGAGGTTGTATTTACCTGATTTTAAGACCTGCTAAGGAACAGATGATTATGTAAAATCTCTCTCTCTCTCTCTCATCGATATGTAAACATAGCACAAAACAACACTCTATAAGAAAGTGTCCTGACCTAGCAGACATGTGATAAAGGAGACTGGCTTTGCAACAGAGATAGTGAATGCAACCACGATATAATATCCTCATGGATTATGTGCAGCAGCAAAAAACAGTCATGGGTTGTAACACAGTAACAGTCAAGGTAAATATGCTTGGACACAATCAAAAAAGAGTATGCATGACCGGCAATCCCAAGAGAGACAAAGCAGAAACGTCCATGTACATCCTTGATCCAAAATTCAAAGCCACAGTCATGTAGTATAATTACGTGCTCTCAGAGAGATCCAGAGATCCAGGGGGTCCTGCCCAGCGCTCCCACATATACTGTACATATATATTAAAGAATATCACTTGTGAGCACATTCACATGTCTTAGACAGGTCTGCAACCCTGCCTTTCAATCATTATCACCTCGCATACAGTGCACCCACTGCAGCAAGGGATTCTGGGAAATGACATGCAAATGAGCACACAATGTGTCACCTTTTGCCTGGAATATCCATTCACATGGAGCCCATTTAAGCGGATGTATCGCCGTTCACACAGCTTTTAAGCACAGCATGGGACTACTAGAAAAAGATTGGTGTATTTAGCGCTAAAAAAAAAAACCTAATAAATTAATATATATAGAGATATTACTCATAATAAATGTGAATAAAAGCTGCCTGGAAAAAACTAACCCAAACACAGCTAGTGAAAAACACAAATAAACAATACAGACCGGCGCCTTAAAGTCCAAATGTAGGAATATGGAAACAAAGGTAGTGTCCAAAGAGTGGTTGCAACGCCCAAATGGAGGATGTTCAAATCTTTAGACTGCAGGCTCCATAACAGCATACATGAAATATAATGCAAGGGAGACAAAAGAACAAATCATAGTGCAACAAGGTAAAAAACAAAACATATAGCACCTAGACAAAACAGACAAACCACAAAGACAGATAGGCTAACAGATAATTAAAGAGTATTTAATATAACACATTAAAAAGGAGTGAACCATTACAGGGCTGATGTTGGATCCGGTGTGTAAAAATCGGAATCCTACTTACAGGACCACCAAAAGGTACAAGCAAGGATAATCAGTGTCTGCAGCTGCTGGTGGACACGCGGCAATCGAGGGAGATTGCAAACACTTCCTTGGCTCTGCACAGGGATGTGCCTCGCTGTGGTGTGCTTCTCCTGATGCCGCCCGTCACTCCGGAACCGGAAACACGTCACTAAGGGCGGGACAATTCTCCGAAATCCCTTCTCCTGTTTCTGTACTCTGCTGTACTCCTGCGTTGATCAGCTCTCTATCGTTTACTACAAACTCTCCACACTCACTTGCCCAACGCGTTTCGTGCGCTTGCGCAATTCTCCCCTGAAGTGCGCAAGCGCACGAAACGCGTTGGGCAAGTGAGTGTGGAGAGTTTGTAGTGAACGATAGAGAGATAAGACCCTAAAACTAGAACAGCAACATAAAGTTAATCCGTCCAAGAAAATGTACAAAACCCTGAACTCGGCCAGATACGAGTTAAGGCAGATTCAGCTGGAAGACGTGAGCCCTTAAATGGACGAACCAGCGGTTTTATGATAACGGTAACTTTGTGACACGCTATTAATAATACACACCAAAAATATAACTGGATTGAACTGAACGAGGCTTAGATATGATAAAATATAATTTATTCCTTGAAAAAGGTGAACACACGAGATTATACAAATAACAGACAACATATAGGCACTTACTTAAAGGTTAGTGCAAGAAAGCCATCAGGATACAGGATGGCCCATTTCTTCCATAATTCAGGTTCATATGTGGACATCACGACAATACATGAAGACAATTGAGTAAGGGCTGACTCTGACTTATATACCATTTCAGCCCTTTACTCTTAACCCTAGGCGCCGAGCTGGCTAGGAAAATCTCTTTGAAGCAGATTTTAAGTGTGAAGTATGACACTCACAAACCACTCAACTTCCTTTGTTCCGGACCCTAGCATAAACAATCAGGGCAGTTAACCATTGATCACTTTTGATCACAGAGCTATGCTAAGTCTTCAGGATGCCCTTCCTGCCCTATTAGCATAGCAGATGGAGTCTGCATTTTCAGAGCAGATCCAAAATCCCATATACACTTTAATATTTTCACATATTAATAAGTTCCGTTCTGGTGGGTCCAGTGGGTCGAAATCTGCCAGTTATTAATGCCTACAGTGACCCTACATAGTGGCCAAATTTCAACTCTCTGCGACCTCCAGAACCGGAGATACAGAAATGCACTTTAACACATTTTTAAAATACAGGATTCGTCCCTTTAAAAATGAATCTCTGCTTTTCACTCTTTCCCCATTGAAATCAACGGGGTCCGCCACCATAGCGTTGAATGGCGGGCTCCGCCGTTGCCGTCAATGGGGTTTCCCGTCATAGACTTTCAATGGAGAAACCACCGCCATTGAAGTCTATAGGAAAAACCAACAAACTTTACATTCGCCCACACTCCGTCTGGTTGGTCGGAGGGGGCTGGGAAGGGTCATGCATTAAAGCCGGAACCTTGGCTACATGCCACCCAAATCCCATCCCCCTGGTCATTCCAGAACCGGAGATATGGACTTACATTTTTCATCATTTCACACTTAGTCGTTTTTACGCCACGCGGCTTTTCCCCATTGGAATCAATGGCCGGCGCCGCCATAGACAATGCATGGCGCACGCCGCCATTAGATTCAATGGGACCTCCGCTCCGCCATTGAAGTCAATGGCGCGACCCTCCTTCTCCGCTCGACCCCTTACGGGGGTCTCTCATTCATGGACCCGGTGTGGATCGTGTGTGGTGGTTCCTAGGAGCTAGGGGCAAAAAGAACTTTATTCCCAGGGGCCCTAGAACCTAAGATTCCCACGCCAATTGTCTTTGAACTTGACCGAAGTGATTAAACTCTTTTAAAAGACATTGTATCCGCTTTTGCGGTCTGCGGTTTGGATGGCTGCCAACCTGTTCCTCGAGGCCGGCGTTGAGGAATCTCCATTGAAGTCAATGAGCCCATTGACTTACAATGGGAAACCGCCGCTCCTCCTCTCGGATGCCACCTGCTGGTCGTCGCTGGAAAACAGGTCCAAAACCGCTACTTCTTCCATTAGAACGCATGGAGGCTCAATGGCGACCTATGGACGGCTGCAAAATGGAGCCTGAAAAGGCGGGAAAAGGGAACAAAGGGCTATCATCACTAAATTAACATTAACCCCTTCCCTCCCGCATCAACCCTAGTGTATGTGTGAGTGCAACCACCAGGATGAGACATTACATTTATACAGGGGAATAAACATTTGAATACTGAAGCAAGGTAAAAAACACATTACTGGACCTCAGTCCAGTTAACCCCTTGCTTCCCAAGTGAGAGTAGGGGGTGGCCAAATGGGGTATAACCCCTTTAATCCCAGGCCAAACCCCCTCTATCATGACAGGAATACAGAAAAGATCCCAAATAACAGCGATTAAGAATAGGTCTGGTGAGACAATTTATAATGATAAAAGAATTGCGGAAGAATTCACTCAATTCTATTCCAGGCTATATAACTTAAAAACTGAGAATGGGGAGCCTCGGCCTTCAGCATCAGAAACAATTGCTAACTACCTCGATAACTGTAGCCTCCCGTCATTAACAGATGACGAAAATTCGACCCTAAATGCTAAAATAACACAAAAAGAACTGGCGGACCCAGTCAAATCATTAAAGATCTCTAAAGCCCCAGGCCCTGATGGCTTCACCAATGTCTATTACAAGAGATTCCTTCCCACGCTATCCACTTACATGCTGGAAATGTTTAATTCTTTCATGGATGGGAACCCAATCCCGTCAACCATGTCCATGGCTAACCTAGCAGTTATTCATAAAGAGGGGAGAGATCCGATGCAGTGTGGGAGGTACCGACCAATTTCCCTATTAAATAATGGCCTCAAGTTGTATAGCAAGATCCTGGCGAATAGGTTGAACCCTATATTACCTAGATTGATACACATCGACCAGGTGGGCTTCGCGTTTGGGAGGCAGGCGTCAGATAATACCCGGAAAATAATAAACATAGTCGACCATGCCCAACTTACAGGAACCAAAGCGGTTTTATTGAGCTTGGACGCAGAGAAGGCGTTTGACAGAATTGATTGGCAGTTTCTAGGCAAGACATTGTTGAAATTTGGATTTAAGGACTCAGATTTAGAGGGAATCCGTGCACTCCATAATCCGTCAGCCATGGATAAATTACCGGGCGGTATCCCAGACAGGATCGAAATTAAGAATGGTACGAGACAGGGTTGCCCCCTATCCCCCCTCCTCTTTGCTCTGACGATTGAACACCTCGCCACAAAAATTCGAGTAAATATAAACATACAGGGCATAGAGATTGGGAATACAAATGATAAAATGTCACTATTTGCTGACGATATTATCCTAATTTTAGCCCATCCACAGACGTCCTTGCCTAACCTCCATAGGGAGTTATCAGACTTCGGGAAAATCTCAGGATACAAAATCAATAATGATAAGTCTGAAGCTCTGAATCTAAATTTATCAGAGCCTGAGGTCCAGCTACTCAAATTGAATTTCAATTATAGATGGAGTTCCTCACACATCAAATATCTGGGAGTAAATGTGTCCAGGAAATACCATTCATTATATCAAAACAACCACCCAGCCTTAGTTAGGAAAATAAAAAAAGATCTGGATAAATGGGAAGGCTACCAGATGTCATGGATCAGGAGAATGATTTCTGTAAAGATGAATATACTCCCCAGATTATTATACTTCTTCCAGACACTCCCGGTCCATGTCCCTAGCTTCGAACTGAAAAATATCCAAAATAAGATGTTTCGATTCATTTGGCAAGGCAAAAAAAATGAGGGTGGCTAGATTGGTTCTGATGTCATCAAGAGCAAGGGGGGGTATGGGCGTCCCAGATATATCAAAATATTACCTGGCTGCCCAATTGAGACAGGTGGTGGTCTGGAACGCTGAACCAACTCAAAACGGTTGGTTAGCTATAGAATCTTACTGTGCAGAAACGCCCTCCCTGCCAGCTGGTCTTCGGGGCTCTGATAAGGGAGACATGCAAATAAAGAAGTTTGAGCTGGGAGCAATGAAGCTCACCTGGGAAGTGTGGATGAAATCCAGGCCCAAATTTAAACTCTCATCTGCCGGCTCACTGCTCACACCACTTTTCAACAACCCCAAATTCCCCCCCTGGATGTGAACATAAGCAATTTGGTCAATTTAAATTAAGGGGAATTGAGACGATTGCGGACTTAACGAGCGACGGGAAGTTCTTGAGCTTTCAGGATTTGCGAACCAAACGTGCAGCTCCAGAATTGGATATGTTCAAATATCTCCACATCAAACACTTTCTACGAAAAATGTCCCCAAAATTGGAATTTCCCCCCTCTCGCGAGTTTTGAAATGATGTGTAAGAACAACACTTATCAAAAAGGTCTAATCACCAAAATATACGCTGGAATGGAGATCTCAGCAGACTTGCCTGATCCTGAGTATATGCTCAAATGGGCAGCAGATTTGAACATAGATAGACAGAGAGGATTGGGAAGATATATGGGAATCGACGGCAAGGACTTCCATATGTACCACGACAAAAGAGAACATCTACAAGATATTATTCCACTGGTATCTCACCCCAGTGGGACTAAGACAAATCTAACACCTGGATATATGTTGGAGAGGCTGTGGGCAAAAGGGGGACATGGCCCACATATGGTGGACATGCCCAGTAATTCAGAAATATTGGATCACCATACAATCTCTTATAAAAGAGGCAACGGACCTCACCATCCCCATTGACCCACTGACCTACCTTCTGGCTAAGCCAACTGAGGAAATTGACCGGCCAGTAAGGAAATTAATCTCCTTCATTCTCACAGCTGCGAGGTGGGCCGTAGCGGCCTCCTGGAAGAAAGTGCCCCCCCCCCTCCCTCCAAACAAACTGTTAAAAGGCGAATCAATGAAGTCATGTTAATGGAGACGCCGACTGCTTTCCTAAAGCAGTCCACACGTGAGCTCTACAAAGCCTGGGACCCCTGGTTACAGCACTGATGTGGTTTAAAAGCTACCCTCCCAGTGCGACCAGCTGGTCCCGGTGATCTTGACTGGCAGTGTGATGGAGTCGGCTCCCGGTGGCGGGCCGAGAGGGGGGATCCTACTACGCCCCCTCACCCCTCTACCTTCCCCCTTCCTTCCCTACCCCTCACCCGTTCCCAGCTCTGTCTCTCGACTGACCCCCAGGCCACTCCCCTCCGTCCTCATTGATCCTTTCAGGACCAGATGACAAACAATAGAAGGATACCCCCCCCCCCCGTCCCTTCCCCCGTCCCCCCTCTTCAGTCGAGGACCACAAAGTGGTCAAGAGGCCTCGCTGTATCTGGCGATGTTCTACATGTTCTACCTTGTCTGTCCTATATCTTTGGAAATGTACCTATATTAGGCTTCGTATATATTCTGTACTGCTGTTCAATGCTGCCTAACCATGGGCCTAGCAAAGCAAGTACAGACCACTCACAGACATGTTTCAACCTTGATATAATATAATATATATATATATATATATATATATATACACACACACACACACACACACACACACACACACACACACACACACACACACACACACACACACAGTGTGCTGGGTGATAATGGTGAAAGGCGGGGTTGCAGACCTGTCTAAGGCCTCGGACATGGTCAGCGCATAGGCTGAGGCGCGCTTACGCTCGGCACTTAGCCCCTGCAGCCGCAATGAGAGCGGCTTTGGTAGGGGCTCGCTTACGCAAGCGCGCGGAAGTGTAAGTCTTAGCTACATTTTACATTTTCGCGCTTGCCGGAGCGCAGGGCCGGTCACGTGAGCGGTTCGCCCAATGAGGGCGAACCAGCTCCGTGACGTCACTGGCCCGCCCCCCGACGGCGCGCGGTCTAAGGCCAGGGAAAGCACCCGCTTTCCCTCAGCCTCCGCGCCTCAGCACGCAATCAGTAAGCATGGACGCAGCCGAAGACATGCAAATGATCATACAGTAATATTTCCATTTATTTATTTATAAAATATTTTACCAGGAAGTAATACATTGAGAGTTACCTCTCGTTTTCACGTATGTCCTTATATGCTTTGCTGTGGAGGGTTTTTGTCACTTTCTTTACCCACCATAACTTTACTAATATATATATAATATATATATATATATATAGTGTGTGTGTGCAGTGTACGCAGTGCTCAGCAGGGGGATGATACGTGTAGCAGGCAGCGGGAGACACCGCACAGCCCGGATGCTCAGACCTGTGATTGTTGTGAGTTGCTATAGACAACTCCCCAGCCCCCTCCCCTCTCTCTCCTTCCCCTCTCCCCCGCTCTATCTCCCCTCTCTCTCCTTCCCCTCTCCCCCGCTCTATCTCCCCTCTCTCCGGGTCACTGTGCAAAGCAGAAGGAGACGTTAAATGTATTTTCTGTATACAATGTTTTCCCTGGGAACCCCTGTGGAGAGTCGCCCCTCGCCCCGGGCCCCTCGCCCCCAGTACCGCCCCGGGCCCCTCGCCCCCAGTACCGCCCCGGGCCCCTCGCCCCCAGTACCGCCCCGGGCCCCTCGCCCCCAGTACCGCCCCGGGCCCCTCGCCCCCAGTACCGCCCCGGGCCCCCAGTACCGCCCCGGGCCCCTCGCCCCCAGTACCGCCCCGGGCCCGGAGTTACAATACTGCACGTGGTTACAGTTATATGAACACAGGTTTTATTCCATTTACAGCCAGCGACAGGTAATATCCTTACTGTATGTAACCAGCACTCGTAGTGTCACTAACCCTACCGTGCTAGCACGCTGTGTGCACTGACTGTATGCAGAGCGCTGTGTACCCACTATACGCAGAGCGCTGAGCACGCACTATGCACAAAGCGCTGTGTACCCACAATACGCAGAGCGCTGAGCACGCACTATGCACAAAGCGCTGTGTACCCACAATACGCAGAGCGCTGAGCACGCACTATGCACAAAGCGCTGTGTACCCACAATACGCAGAGCGCTGTGCACGCACTATGCACAAAGCGCTGTGTACCCACAATACGCAGAGCGCTGTGCACGCACTATACGCAGAGCGCTGTGTACCCACAATACGCAGAGCGCTGTGCACGCACTATACGCAGAGCGCTATGCACGTACTATATGCAGAGCGCTGTGCACGCACTATACGCAGAGCGCTGTGAACGCATTATACGCAAAGCGCTGTGAACGCACTATACAGAGCGCTGTGCACGTACTATACAGAGCGCTGTGCACGTACTATACGCAGAGTGCTGTGCATGCACTATACGCAGAGCGCTGTGAACGCACTATACAGAGTGCTGTGCACGTACTATACGCAGAGTGCTGTGCATGCACTATACGCAGAGTGCTGTGCACGCACTATACGCAGAGCGCTGTGAACGCACTATACAGAGTGCTGTGCACGTACTATACGCAGAGTGCTGTGCATGCACTATACGCAGAGTGCTGTGCACGCACTATACGCAGAGCGCTGTGAACGCACTATACAGAGTGCTGTGCACGTACTATACGCAGAGTGCTGTGCATGCACTATACGCAGAGTGCTGTGCACGCACTATACGCAGAGCGCTGTGAACGCACTATACAGAGTGCTGTGCACGTACTATACGCAGAGTGCTGTGCACGCACTATACGCAGAGTGCTGTGCACGCACTATACACAGAGTGCTGTGTACCCTTTCCCCTCCTCTCCCCGACCTTCCTCTTTCCTGCCTGTTTATCTCTCAGCTGATTCGGGCGCAGTGTGAGGTTGATGTGTCACCGTGGGGGGGGGGGGGGGGTGAGATCCCGCCCCCCCTCCCCCCCCCCCTTTAATTCTCCGGTCTCCTTTGTCTGGCTCTCTCCCTGGTCACCGCTTCCCGTGTGACCAGCAGGGCTGAGGTACGTGTCCCCGGCAGCACACGCTGCGCACACACTACATGTATGTATAGTGCTGGCAGGGTATACAGTGCTGTATATAGGTGTATAGAGCGCTGGCAGTGTATATGGTGCTGTATGTAGGTGTATATAGCACTGGCAGTGTATATGGTGCTGTATGTAGGTGTATATAGCGCTGGCAGTGTATATGGTGCTGTATGTAGGTGTATATAGTGCTGGCAGTGTGTACGGGGCTGTATGTAGGTGTATATAGCACTGGCAGTGTATATGGTGCTGTATGTAGGTGTATATAGTGCTGGCAGTGTGTACGGGGCTGTATGTAGGTGTATATAGTGCTGGCAGTGTGTACGGGGCTGTATGTAGGTGTATATAACGCTGGCAGTGTGTACGGGGCTGTATGTAGGTGTATATAGCGCTGGCAGTGTGTACGGGGCTGTATGTAGGTGTATATAGCGCTGGCAATGTGTACGGGGCTGTATGTAGGTGTATATAGTGCTGGCAGTGTATATGGTGCTGTATGTAGATGTATACAGCGCTGGCAGTGTATATGGTGCTGTATGTAGGTGTATATAGTGCTGGCAGTGTGTACGGGGCTGTATGTAAGTGTATATAGCGCTCGCAGGGTGTACCGTGCTGTATGTAAGTGTGCATGGCACTGGCAGTGTATACAGTGCTGTATGTAGATGTATATAGTGCCGGCATTGTGTACGGGGGTGTATATAGCGCTGTCAGTGTATATGGTGCCCCTATGTATGTGTATATAGCGCTGTCAGTGCTTTATATATATATATATATATATATATATATATATATGTGTGTGTGTGTGTGTGTGTGTATATAGCACTGCCAGTGTATATAGTGCTGTATATAGTGTATATATAGTCTATATACATACATACTGCACCGTATACACTACCAATGCTATACAGGTGTACATAGCGTTGGTAGTGTATACGGTGCTGTATGTATGTGTATATAGCGCTGGCAGTGTATATGGTGCTTTATGTAGGTGTATACTGTATAGCCCTGGCAGTGTATACAGTGCTGCATGTAGGTGTGTATATTGCACTGGCAGTGTATACCATGCTGTATGTAGGTGTATATAGCATTGACAGTGTATACGGTGCTATATGTGTGTATATACAGCACTGGCAGTATATACAGTGCTCTATTACAGGGCCTGGCAGTGAGAGGGTTACATTCCTCAGCAGATCTCTGCTGGACACACAGGTAATAGGAAATATTCCTCTGATATAAGAGGCTTTTCCTGGTCTGGATTCCAGAGGGGGGGGGGGGGGGAGGGGAGGGTTATAACAGGGTCTTCTGTGTATTTATCCTTCTCACTCTCCCCCCTCTGAGTATCTCTCCCCTTTGTGTATCTCCCCTTCTCTTGCTTCTCCCCCCCTCTGTGAATCTCATCTCCTCTCTCCTCCCCCTTTGTGTATCTCCCCTTCTCTTGCCTCTCTCCCCCCTCTGTGCATCTCACCTCCTCTATCTCTCTCCCCCATCTGTGTTGTTCTTCTCTTGCCCCTCTTCCCCTGTGTATCTTCCCTTCTCTCTCCTCCCCCCGTGTATCTCCTCTCTCCCCCCGTGCATCTCCTCTCTCCCCCCGTGTATCTCCTCTCTCCCCCCGTGTATCTCCTCTCTCCCCCCTCTGTGTATCTCCTCTCTCCTGCCCCTATCTCCTCTGTCTCTCCCCCACTGTGTATCTTCTCTCTCCCCCCTCTGTGTGTCTCCCTGTAACCCTCCCTGTTCGGCTCCTAGAGAGTTTACATCAGTGTCTCCAACAATGGCTTCCCAGGCGGCCTTACCTTATTCCGGGTGCTGACTTCTCAGATGGCCTTACCTTATTCCGGGTGCTGACTTCCCAGGCGGCCTTACCTTATTCCGGGTGCTGACTTCCCAGGCGGCCTTACCTTATTCCAGGTGCTGACTTCTTAGGCGGCCTTACCTTATTCCGGGTGCTGACTTCTCTGGCGGCCTTACCTTATTCCGGGTGCTGACTTCTCAGGTGGCCTTACCTTATTCCGGGTGCTGGCTTCTCAGGCGGCCTTACCTTATTCCGGGTGCTGGCTTCCCAGGCGGCCTTACCTTATTCCGGGTGCTGGCTTCTCAGGCGGCCTTACCTTATTCCGGGTGCTGGCTTCTCAGGCGGCCTTACCTTATTCCGGGTGCTGGCTTCCCAGGCGGCCTTACCTTATTCCGGGTGCTGGCTTCTCTGGCGGCCTTACCTTATTCCGGGTGCTGGCTTCTCAGGCGGCCTTACCTTATTCCGGGTGCTGGCTTCGCAGGCGGACTTACCTTATTCCGGGTGCTGGCTTCCCAGGCGGCCTTACCTTATTCCGGGTGCTGGCTTCTCGAGCGACTTTACCTTATTCCGGGTGCTGACTTCTCAGGCGGCCTTACCTTATTCCGGGTGCTGACTTCTCTGGCGGCCTTACCTTATTCCGGGTGCTGGCTTCTCAGGCGGCTTTACCTTATTCCGGGTGCTGGCATCTCAGACGGCCTTACCTTATTCCGTGTGCTGACTTCTCAGGCGGCCTTACCTTATTCCAGGTGCTGACTTCTTAGGCGGCCTTACCTTATTCCGGGTACTGGCTTCTCTGGCGGCCTTACCTTATTCCGGGTGCTGGCTTCTCAGGCGGCCTTACCTTATTCCGGGTGCTGACTTCTCAGGCGGCCTTACCTTATTCCAGGTGCTGACTTCTTAGGCGGCCTTACCTTATTCCGGGTGCTGGCTTCTCAGGCGGCCTTACCTTATTCCGGGTGCTGGATTCTCAGGCGGCCTTACCTTATTCCGGGTGCTGGATTCTCAGGCGGCCTTACCTTATTCCGGGTGCTGGCTTCTCAGGCGGCCTTACCTTATTCCGGGTGCTGGCTTCTCTGGCGGCCTTACCTTATTCCGGGTACTGGCTTCTCAGGCGGCCTTACCTTATTCCGGGTGCTGGATTCTCAGGCGACTTTACCTTATTCCGGGTGCTGGATTCTCAGGCGACTTTACCTTATTCCGGGTGCTGGCTTCTCAGACGGCCTTCCCTTATTCCGGGTGCTGGCTTATCAGGCGGCCTTACCTTATTCCGGGTGCTGACTTCTCAGGCGGCCTTACCTTATTCCGGGTGCTGGCTTCTCAGGCGACTTTACCTTATTCCGGGTGCTGGCATCTCAGACGGCCTTCCCTTATTCCGGGTGCTGGCTTATCAGGCGGCCTTACCTTATTCCGGGTGCTGACTTCTCTGGCGGCCTTACCTTATTCCGGGTGCTGACTTCTCAGGTGGCCTTACCTTATTCCGGGTGCTGGCTTCTCAGGCGGCCTTACCTTATTCCGGGTGCTGGCTTCCCAGGCGGCCTTACCTTATTCCGGGTGCTGGCTTCCCAGGCGGCCTTACCTTATTCCGGGTGCTGGCTTCTCAGGCGACTTTACCTTATTCCGGGTGCTGGCATCTCAGACGGCCTTCCCTTATTCCGGGTGCTGGCTTATCAGGCGGCCTTACCTTATTCCGGGTGCTGACTTCTCAGGCGGCCTTACCTTAATCCGGGTGCTGGCTTCTCAGACGGCCTTACCTTATTCCGGGTGCTGACTTCTCAGGCGGCCTTACCTGTTTCCGGGTGCTGGCTTCTCAGACGGCCTTACCTTATTCCGGGTGCTGACTTCTCAGGCGGCCTTACCTTATTCCGGGTGCTGGCTTCTGAGGCGGCCTTACCTTATTCCGGGTGCTGGCTTCCCAGGCGGCCTTACCTTATTCCGGGTGCTGGCTTCTCAGGCGGCCTTACCTTATTCCGGGTGCTGATTTCTCAGACGGCCTTACCTTATTCCGGGTGCTGACTTCTTAGGCGGCCTTACCTTATTCCGGGTGCTGGCTTCTCAGGCGGCCTTACCTTATTCCGGGTGCTGGCTTCCCAGGTGGTCTTACCTTATTCCGGGTGCTGGCTTCCCAGGCGGAGTTACCTTATTCCGGGTGCTGGCTTCTCAGGTGGCCTTACCTTATTCCGGGTGCTGGCTTCCCAGGCGGCCTTACCTTATTCCGGGTGCTGGCTTCTCAGGCGGCCTTACCTTATTCCGGGTGCTGATTTCTCAGACGGCCTTACCTTATTCCGGGTGCTGGCTTCTCAGGCGGCCTTACCTTATTCCGGGTGCTGGATTCTCAGGCGGCCTTACCTTATTCCGGGTGCTGGATTCTCAGGCGGCCTTACCTTATTCCGGGTGCTGGCTTCTCAGGCGGCCTTACCTTATTCCGGGTGCTGGCTTCTCTGGCGGCCTTACCTTATTCCGGGTACTGGCTTCTCAGGCGGCCTTACCTTATTCCGGGTGCTGGATTCTCAGGCGACTTTACCTTATTCCGGGTGCTGGCTTCTCAGACGGCCTTCCCTTATTCCGGGTGCTGGCTTATCAGGCGGCCTTACCTTATTCCGGGTGCTGACTTCTCAGGCGGCCTTACCTTATTCCGGGTGCTGGCTTCTCAGGCGACTTTACCTTATTCCGGGTGCTGGCATCTCAGACGGCCTTACCTTATTCCGGGTGCTGGATTCTCAGGCGGCCTTCCCTTATTCCGGGTGCTGGCTTATCAGGCGGCCTTACCTTATTCCGGGTGCTGACTTCTCTGGCGGCCTTACCTTATTCCGGGTGCTGACTTCTCAGGTGGCCTTACCTTATTCCGGGTGCTGGCTTCTCAGGCGGCCTTACCTTATTCCGGGTGCTGGCTTCCCAGGCGGCCTTACCTTATTCCGGGTGCTGGCTTCCCAGGCGGCCTTACCTTATTCCGGGTGCTGGCTTCTCAGGCGACTTTACCTTATTCCGGGTGCTGGCATCTCAGACGGCCTTCCCTTATTCCGGGTGCTGGCTTATCAGGCGGCCTTACCTTATTCCGGGTGCTGACTTCTCAGGCGGCCTTACCTTAATCCGGGTGCAGGCTTCTCAGACGGCCTTACCTTATTCCGGGTGCTGACTTCTCAGGCGGCCTTACCTGTTTCCGGGTGCTGGCTTCTCAGACGGCCTTACCTTATTCCGGGTGCTGACTTCTCAGGCGGCCTTACCTTATTCCGGGTGCTGGCTTCTGAGGCGGCCTTACCTTATTCCGGGTGCTGGCTTCCCAGGCGGCCTTACCTTATTCCGGGTGCTGGCTTCTCAGGCGGCCTTACCTTATTCCGGGTGCTGATTTCTCAGACGGCCTTACCTTATTCCGGGTGCTGACTTCTTAGGCGGCCTTACCTTATTCCGGGTGCTGGCTTCTCAGGCGGCCTTACCTTATTCCGGGTGCTGGCTTCCCAGGTGGTCTTACCTTATTCCGGGTGCTGGCTTCCCAGGCGGAGTTACCTTATTCCGGGTGCTGGCTTCTCAGGTGGCCTTACCTTATTCCGGGTGCTGGCTTCCCAGGCGGCCTTACCTTATTCCGGGTGCTGACTTCTCAGGCGGCCTTACCTTATTCCGGGTGCTGGCTTCCCAGGCGGCCTTACCTTATTCCGGGTGCTGGCTTCTCAGGCGGCTTTACCTTATTCCGGGTGCTGGCTTCCCAGGCGGCCTTACCTTATTCCGGGTGCTGGCATCTCAGACGGCCTTCCCTTATTCCGGGTGCTGGCTTATCAGGCGGCCTTACCTTATTCCGGGTGCTGACTTCTCAGGCGGCCTTACCTTATTCCAGGTGCTGACTTCTTAGGCGGCCTTAACTTATTCCGGGTGCTGGCTTCTCAGGCGGCCTTACCTTATTCCGGGTACTGGCTTCTCAGGCGGCCTTACCTTATTCCGGGTGCTGGCTTCTCAGGTGGCCTTACCTTATTCCGGGTGCTGGCTTCTCAGACGGCCTTACCTTATTCCGGGTGCTGGATTCTCAGGCGGCCTTACCTTATTCCGGGTGCTGGCTTTTCAGGCGGCCTTACCTTATTCCAGGTGCTGACTTCTTAGGCGGCCTTACCTTATTCCGGGTGCTGGCTTCTCAGGCGGCCTTACCTTATTCCGGGTGCTGGCTTCTCAGGCGGCCTTACCTTATTCCGGGTGCTGGCTTCCCAGGCGGAGTTACCTTATTCCGGGTGCTGGCTTCCCAGGCGGAGTTACCTTATTCCGGGTGCTGGCTTCCCAGGCGGAGTTACCTTATTCCGGGTGCTGGCTTATCAGGCGGCCTTACCTTATTCCGGGTGCTGACTTCTCAGGCGGCCTTACCTTATTCCGGGTGCTGGCTTCCCAGGCGGCCTTACCTTATTCCGGGTGCTGGCTTCTCAGGCGGCCTTACCTTATTCCGGGTGCTGATTTCTCAGACGGCCTTACCTTATTCCGGGTGCTGACTTCTCAGGCGGCCTTACCTTATTCCGGGTGCTGGCTTCTCTGGCGGCCTTACCTTATTCCGGGTGCTGGCTTCTCAGACGGCCTTACCTTATTCCAGGTGCTGACTTCTCAGACGGCCTTACCTTATTCCGGGAGCTGGCTTCTCAGGCGGCCTTACCTTATTCCGGGTGCTGGCTTCCCAGGCGGCCTTACCTTATTCCGGGTGCTGGCTTCTCTGGCGGGCTTACCTTATTCCGGGTGCTGGATTCTCAGGCGGCCTTACCTTATTCCTGTTGGTGGCTTCTCAGGCAGCCTTACCTTATTCCGGGTGCTGGCTTCTCAGGCGGCCTTACCTTATTCCGGGTGGTGGCTTCTCAGACGGCCTTACCTTACCACCCGGAGGTGTGGACACTTGGCTGACTTCTCTTAATGGACCTGTCCCCGTCAGCACGCTCTATCACTATGGGACCCTTCTTGGGGCCTTGGTCGACTCAATATATTTTGGGGATCTACACCCCGCGCCTGTCTCTGAACTGTCACTTCTAGACAGACTAGGAGGTGAGGTAGGTGGTCATCTGCACCCATAGGACATCTGTGGCGTGCCGGCCTCCTCTTCTGTGAACCATTGGGTTGACCTTGGTCATATCTCGGGACCTCATCTGAAGGGACACTGTCCCTCTCTAGAACATAATAAATAGGGACCAGTCTCTCCTAGACACTCAGGGATGTATTTCTTGACTATTTACACTGAGGCTCCTCCACTCTCCGCCCTCCAGGAACCTCCTCTCTAGAACCTACTCCTTGACATATACTGTATACCCCTCTGAAGTCCCATGTCTCCAGGCAACACGGTGGGGCTTAGCCTCTGCTGACTCCCCCCCAATCCTGTGTAATAGGAGAGTATCACTCTCTATGTGGGTCCTTACCATTAACCCCTGCAAGGCCATGGTTATCCCATAGGGGGTTACACTCCCCTCTCTCCTCCCTCCCCCTCTATGTATCACCCCTTCTCTCTCCCCCTCCTCTGTGTACCTTCCCTTCTCTCTCCCCCCTCTGTGCATCTCCCCTTCGCTCTCCCCCCTCTGTGTATCTCCCCTTCTCTCTCCCCCTTCTGTGTATCTCTCCTTCTCTCTCCCCCCTCTGTGTATCTCCCCTTCTCTCTCCCCCCTCTGTGTATCTCCCCTTCTCTCTCCCCCCTCTGTGTATCTCCCATTCTCTCTCCCCCTCTGTGTGTCTCCCCTTCTCTCTCCCCCTCCTCTGTGTATCTCCTCTTCTCCCTCCCCCTCTGTATATCTCCTCTTCTCTCTCCCCCCTCTGTGTATCTCCCCTTCTCTCTCCTCCTCTGTGTATCTCCTCTTCTCTCTCCCCCCTCTGTGTATCTCCCCTTCTCTCTCCCCCCTCTGTGTATCTCCCCTTCTCTCTCCCCCTCTGTGTATCTCCCCTTCTCTCTCCCCTCTCTGTGTTTCTCCCCTTCTCTCTCCCCCCTCTGTGTATCTCCCCTTCTCTCTCCCCCCTCTGTGTATCTCCCCTTCTCTCTCCCCCTCTGTGTATCTCCCCTTCTCTCTCCCCCTCTGTGTGTCTCCCCTTCTCTCTCCCCCTCCTCTGTGTATCTCCTCTTCTCCCTCCCCCTCTGTATATCTCCTCTTCTCTCTCCCCCCTCTGTGTATCTCCCCTTCTCTCTCCTCCTCTGTGTATCTCCTCTTCTCTCTCCCCCTCTGTGTATCTCCCCTTCTCTCTCCCCCCTCTGTGTATCTCCCCTTCTCTCTCCCCCCTCTGTGTATCTCCCCTTCTCTCTCCCCCTCTGTGTATCTCCTCTTCTCTCCCCCCTCTGTGTATCTCCCCTTCTCTCTCCCCCTCTGTGTATCTCCTCTTCTCTCCCCCCTCTGTGTATCTCCCCTTCTCTCTCCCCCCTCTGTGTATCGCCTCTTCTTTCTCCCCCTCTGTGTATCTCCCCTTCTCTCTCCCCCCTCTGTGTATCTCCTCTTCTCTCCCCCTCCTCTGTGTATCTCCCCTTCTCTCTCCCCCCTCTGTGTATCTCCCCTTCTCTCTCCCCCCTCTGTGTATCTCCCCTTCTCTCTCCCCCCTCTGTGTATCTCCCCTTCTCTCTCCCCCTCGATGTATCTCCCCTTCTTTCTCCCCCTCTGTGTATCTCCCCTTCTCTCTCCCCCTCTGTGTATCTCCCCTTCTCTCTCCCCCTCTGTGTATCTCCCCTTCTTTCTCCCCCTCTGTGTATCTCCCCTTCTCTCTCCCCCTCTGTGTATCTCCCCTTCTCTCTCCCCCTCTGTGTATCTCCCCTTCTCTCTCCCCCTCTGTGTATCTCCCCTTCTCTCTCCCCCTCTGTGTATCTCCCCTTCTCTCTCCCCCTCTGTGTATCTCCCCTTCTCTCTCCCCCCTCTATGTATCTCCCCTTCTCTCTCCCCCCTCTGTACTGTATATCTCCCCTTCTTTCTCCCCCTCTGTGTATCTTCCCTTCTCTCCTCACTTTCTCTCCCCTTCTCTCTCTCCCCCTGTGTATCTTCCCTTCTTTCTCTCCTCACTTTCTCCCCCTCTGTATCCCCCTTCTCTCTCTCCTCACTTTCTCTCCCCCTCTGTGTATCTCCTCTCTCTCTCCCCCTGTGTATCTCCCCTCTCTCTCTCTCCTCACTTTCTCTCCCCTTCTCTATCTCCCCCTGTCTATCTTCCCTTCTCTCTCTCTCCTCACTTTCTCCCCCTCTGTATCCCCCTTCTCTCTCTCTCTCCTCACTTTCTCTCCCCCTCTGTGTATCTCCCCTTCTCTCTCTCTCTCTCTCCTCACTTTCTCTCCCCTTCTCTCTCTCCCACTGTGTATCTTCCCTTCTCTCTCTCCTCACTTTCTCCCCCTCTGTATCCCCCTTCTCTCTCTCTCTCCTCACTTTCTCTCCCCCTCTGTGTATCTCCCCTTCTCTCTCTCTCCTCACTTTTTCCCCCCTTCTCTCTCTCTCTCTCCTCACTTTCTCTCCCCTTCTCTCTCTCCCACTGTGTATCTTCCCTTCTCTCTCTCTCCTCACTTTCTCCCCCTCTGTATCCCCCTTCTCTCTCTCTCTCTCCTCACTTTCTCTCCCCCTCTGTGTATCTCCCCTTCTCCCCCCGCCCACTGATAAGAAATGCTTTCTCCACAACTCTCAGAAATCGCTGAGTGTCTCGTCTTATTTCGTAATCCGCAGATCTGCACCTTGCCCCCCCCAGCGCCCTACTCTTCCCCCTCCCCCACCCCCCATAGCTCCCTACTCTCCCTGCTATATGCTCTCCTGCTCCCCCCTCTCAGTAATCAGACGGAGGGACCTGAGGCCATGTGAGTCTGATCCCCCCGAGGCTCCCCATCTGTCCTCTTCCTGGGACATCTTTTGTCACACTCACGGGTGAACACACTCACTCACTTATTTATACACACACTCTCTCACATACACACACACACACACGTACTCTGACACGCTCCGACACACACACACATTCTCCCTCACAAACATACACTTCCACAGTCACTCACACACATGCTCCCTACCACACACTGTCCCTCACACTCCCTAGCACACACCATTCCTCACACAGGCACACACATGTACTCTGACATTCTCCCTCACACACACTCACATACATGCTCCCTCACAAATCCACACTCACCATCCCCCTCTCACTCACACGCTCACACAGGCTCCCTAACACACACAGTCCCTTACACTCACACTCCCTAACACACACGCCACCCCTCACACTCACACTCCCTAACACACGCCACCCCTCACACTCGCACTCCCTAACACACGCCACCCCTCACACTCGCACTCCCTAACACACACGCCACCCCTCACACACACACTCCCTAACACACACTGCCACCCCTCACACTCACTAACACACACGCCACCCCTCACACTCACACTCCCTAACACACGCCACCCCTCACACTTGCACTCCCTAACACACGCCACCCCTCACACTCGCACTCCCTAACACACACGCCACCCCTCACACACACACTCCCTAACACACACTGCCACCCCTCACACTCACTAACGCACACGCCACCCCTCACACTCACACTCCCTAACACACACACCACCCCTCACACTCGCACTCCCTAACACACACGCCACCCCTCACACTCACACTCCCTAACACACGCCACCCCTCACACTCGCACTCCCTAACACACGCCACCCCTCACACTCGCACTCCCTAACACACACGCCACTCCTCACACACACACTCCCTAACACACACTGCCACCCCTCACACTCACTAACACACACGCCACCCCTTACACACACACTCCCTAACACACACACCACCCCTCACACTCACTAACACACACGCCACCCCTCACACTCACACTCCCTAACACACGCCACCCCTCACACTCGCACTCCCTAACACACGCCACCCCTCACACTCGCACTCCCTAACACACACGCCACTCCTCACACACACACTCCCTAACACACACTGCCACCCCTCACACTCACTAACACACATGCCACCCCTCACACTCACACTCCCTAACACACACACCACCCCTCACACTCGCACTCCCTAACACACACGCCACTCCTCGCACTCCCTAACACACATGCCACCCCTCACACTCCCTAACACACACGCCACCCCTCACACTCGCACTCCCTAACACACACGCCACCCCTCACTCCCTAACACACACGCCACCCCTCACACTCACACTCCCTAACACACATGCCACCTCTCACACTCACACTCCCTAACACACACGCCACCCCTCACACTCCCTAACACACACGCCACCCCTCACACTAACACTTTTATGCTGCGTCAGTAAAAATGATGGATGTTGTTTTTAGACTCATGCACTTAAACAAACAAACATTCGTATTGTGTGCGAGTATAGGATGGTGTGTGTGTTAGTATAGGATACGGTGTGTGTGGAGGATAGCTGTGTGTTAGAATAGGATGCTGTCTGTGTGTGGGTGTGTGGGTGTGTGTAGGATAGAGGTGTGTTAGTATAGGATGGTCTTTGTGTGTGTGTGGAAGATAGATGTGTGTTGAATAAGATGGTGTGTGTGGATGATAGCTGTGTGTTAGTATAGGATGTTGTGTGTTAGTATAGGATGTTGTGTGTGTGTGTTAGTATAGAATGGTGTGTGTGTAAGATAGAGGTGTTAGTATAGGATGGTGTGTGTTTGTGTAGAGGAGAGCTGTGTGTGTGTGTGTGTGTGTGGGGGGGATAGTAGTGTGTTAGTACAGGATGCTGTGTGTGTGTGTAGGATATATGTGTGTTAGTATAGGGTTGTGTGTGCGTGTGTGTGTGTGTAGGATAGCTGTGTGTTAGTATAGGATGCTGTGTGTGTAGGATAGCTGTGTGTTAGTATAGGATGCTGTGTGTGTGGAGGATAGCTGTGTGTTAGTATAGGATAGTGTGTGTGTGGAGGATAGCTGTGTGTAGGTATAGGATGCTGTGTGTGTGTGTTTAGGATAGCTGTGTGTGTGTGTAGGATAGCTGTGTGTTAGTATAGGTTGCTGTGTGTGTGTGTAGGATATATGTGTGTTAGTATAGGGTTGTGTGTGTGCGTGTAGGATAGCTGTGTGTGGGGAGGATAGCTGTGTGTTAGTATAGGATGTGTGTGTGTGTGTGTGTTAGTATAGGATGTGTGTGTGTGTGTGTGTGTGTTAGTATAGGATGTGTGTGTGTGTGTGTGTGTGTGTGTGTGTGTGTGTGTGTGTGTGTGTGTGTGTGTGTGTGTGTGTGTGTGTGTGTGTGTGTGTGTGTGTGTGTGTGTGTGTGTGTGTGTGTGTGTGTGTAGGATAGCTGTGTGTTAGTATAGGATGCATTGTGTGTGTAGGATAGCTGTGTGTGTGTGTGTGTGTGGAGGATAGCTGTGTGTTAGTATAGGATGCTGTGTGTGTGGAGGATAGCTGTGTGTTAGTATAGGATTCTGTGTGTGTGTGTGTGCTGTGTGTTAGTATAGGATGCTGTGTGTGTGTGTGTGTGGTACAGCTGTGTTAGTATAGGATGGTGTGTGTGTAGGATAGCTGTGTTAGTATAGGATGTTGTGTGTGTGTGTGTTAGTATAGAATGGTGTGTGTGTAGGATAGAGGTGTTAGTATAGGATGGTTTGTGTGTGTGGAGGATAGCTGTGTGTTAGTATAGGATGGTGTGTGTTTGTGTGTGTGTGTTTAGGATAGCTGTGTGTTAGTATAGGATGGTGTGTGTGTGTGTGTGTGTTTGTGTTTAGGATAGCTGTGTGTTAGTATAGGATGGTGTGTGTGTGGAGGATAGTTATGTGTTAGTATAGGATAGTGTATGTGTGTGTGTGTGGATGTCGAGTGTTAGTATAGGTGTGTGTGTGTGTGTGTGTGTGTGTGTGTGTGTGTGTGTGTATAGCTGTGTGTAGGTATAGGATACTGTGTGTGTGTTTAGGATAGCTGTGTGTGAGTATAGGATGCTGTGTGTGTAGGATATATGTGTGTTAGTATAGGGTTGTGTGTGTGTGTAGGATAGCTGTGTGTTAGTATAGGATGCTGTGTGTGTGGAGGATAGCTGTGTGTTAGTATAGGATGGTGTGTGTGTGTGTGTGGTATAGTTGTGTTAGTATAGGATGGTGTGTGTGTGTGTAGGATAGCTGTGTTAGTATAGGATGGTGTGTGTGTGTGTGTGTGTGTGTGTGTGTGTTTGTGTGTGTGTGTGTGTTTAGGATAGCTGTGTGTTAGTATAGGATGGTGTGTGTGTGGAGGATAGTTATGTGTTAGTATAGGATAGTGTATGTGTGTGTGTGTGTGTGTGTGTGTGTGTGTGGATGTCGAGTGTTAGTATAGGTGTGTGAGGGTGTGTGTGTGGATAGCTGTGTGTAGGTATAGGATACTGTGTGTGTGTTTAGGATAGCTGTGTGTGAGTATAGGATGCTGTGTGTGTAGGATATATGTGTGTTGGTATAGCGTTGTGTGTGTGTAGGATAGCTGTGTGTTAGTATAGGATGCTGTGTGTGTGGATGATAGCTGTGTGTTAGCAAAGGATCCTGCGTGTGTGGAGGATAGCTGTGTGTTAGCATAGGATGGTGTGTGTGTGTGTAGGATAGCTGTGTGTGTAGGATATATGTGTGTTAGTGTAGGGTTGTGTGTGTGCGTGCGTGTGTGTGTGTAGGACAGCTGTGTGTTAGTATAGGATACTGTGTGTGGAGGATAGCTGTGTGTTAGTATAGGATGGTGTGTGTGTGTGGTATAGCTGTGTGTGTAGGATATATGTGTGTTAGTATAGGGTTGTGTGTGCGTGTGTAGGATAGCTGTGTGTTAGTATAGGATGCTGTGTGTGGAGGATAGCTGTGTGTTAGTATAGGATGGTGTGTGTGTGTGTGTGGTATAGCTGTGTTAGTATAGGATGGTGGGTGTGTGTGTAGGATAGCTGTGTTAGTATAGGATGGTGTGTGTGTGTGTGTGTGTGTGTGTGTGTGTGTGTGTGTGTGTGTGTGTGTGTGTGTGTGTGTGTGTGTGTGTGTGTGTAGGATAGCTGTGTGCTAGTATAGGATGGTGTGTGTGTGTGTGTGTGGGATAAATGTGTGTTAGTATAGGATGGTGTGTGTGTAGGGTAGCTAACACACACGCCACCCCTCACACTCACACTCCCTAACACACACACCACCCCTCACAATCGCACTCCCTAACACACACGCCACCCCTCACACTCGCACTCCCTAACACACACGCCACCCCTCACTCCCTAACACACACGCCACCCCTCACACTCACACTCCCTAACACACATGCCACCTCTCACACTCACACTCCCTAACACACACGCCACCCCTCACACTCCCTAACACACACGCCACCCCTCACACTAACACTTTTATGCTGCGTCAGTAAAAATGATGGATGTTGTTTTTAGACTCATGCACTTAAACAAACAAACATTCGTATTGTGTGCGAGTATAGGATGGTGTGTGTGTTAGTATAGGATACGGTGTGTGTGGAGGATAGCTGTGTGTTAGAATAGGATGCTGTCTGTGTGTGGGTGTGTGGGTGTGTGTAGGATAGAGGTGTGTTAGTATAGGATGGTCTTTGTGTGTGTGTGGAAGATAGATGTGTGTTGAATAAGATGGTGTGTGTGGATGATAGCTGTGTGTTAGTATAGGATGTTGTGTGTTAGTATAGGATGTTGTGTGTGTGTGTTAGTATAGAATGGTGTGTGTGTGTAAGATAGAGGTGTTAGTATAGGATGGTGTGTGTTTGTGTAGAGGAGAGCTGTGTGTGTGTGTGTGGTGGGGGGATAGTAGTGTGTTAGTACAGGATGCTGTGTGTGTGTGTAGGATATATGTGTGTTAGTATAGGGTTGTGTGTGCGTGTGTGTGTGTAGGATAGCTGTGTGTTAGTATAGGATGCTGTGTGTGTAGGATAGCTGTGTGTTAGTATAGGATGTGTGTGTGTGGAGGATAGCTGTGTGTTAGTATAGGATAGTGTGTGTGTGGAGGATAGCTGTGTGTAGGTATAGGATGCTGTGTGTGTGTGTTTAGGATAACTGTGTGTGTGTGTGTGTAGGATAGCTGTGTGTTAGTATAGGTTGCTGTGTGTGTGTGTAGGATATATGTGTGTTAGTATAGGGTTGTGTGTGTGCGTGTAGGATAGCTGTGTGTGGGGAGGATAGCTGTGTGTTAGTATAGGATGTGTGTGTGTGTGTGTGTGTGTGTGTGTTAGTATAGGATGTGTGTGTGTGTGTGTGTGTTAGTATAGGGTGTGTGTGTGTGTGTGTGTGTGTGTGTGTGTGTGTGTGTGTGTGTGTGTGTGTGTGTGTGTGTGTGTGTGTGTGTGTGTGTGTAGGATAGCTGTGTGTTAGTATAAGATGCATTGTGTGTGTAGGATAGCTGTGTGTGTGTGTGTGTGTGTGTGTGTGGAGGATAGCTGTGTGTTAGTATAGGATGCTGTGTGTGTGGAGGATAGCTGTGTGTTAGTATAGGATGCTGTGTGTGTGTGTGCGTGTGGTACAGCTGTGTTAGTATAGGATGGTGTGTGTGTGTGTGTGTAGGATAGCTGTGTTAGTATAGAATGGTGTGTGTGTAGGATAGAGGTGTTAGTATAGGATGGTTTGTGTGTGTGGAGGATAGCTGTGTGTTAGTATAGGATGGTGTGTGTTTGTGTGTGTGTGTGTGTTTAGGATAGCTGTGTGTTAGTATAGGATGGTGTGTGTGTGTGTGTGTGTGTTTGTGTTTAGGATAGCTGTGTGTTAGTATAGGATGGTGTGTGTGTGGAGGATAGTTATGTGTTAGTATAGGATAGTGTATGTGTGTGTGTGTGGATGTCGAGTGTTAGTATAGGTGTGTGTGTGTGTGTGTGTGTGTGTGTGTGTATAGCTGTGTGTAGGTATAGGATACTGTGTGTGTGTTTAGGATAGCTGTGTGTGAGTATAGGATGCTGTGTGTGTAGGATATATGTGTGTTAGTATAGGGTTGTGTGTGTGTGTAGGATAGCTGTGTGTTAGTATAGGATGCTGTGTGTGTGGAGGATAGCTGTGTGTTAGTATAGGATGGTGTGTGTGTGTGTGTGTGTGGTATAGTTGTGTTAGTATAGGATGGTGTGTGTGTTTAGGATAGCTGTGTGTTAGTATAGGATGGTGTGTGTGTGGAGGATAGTTATGTGTTAGTATAGGATAGTGTATGTGTGTGTGTGTGTGTGTGTGTGGATGTCGAGTGTTAGTATAGGTGTGTGAGGGTGTGTGTGTGGATAGCTGTGTGTAGGTATAGGATACTGTGTGTGTGTTTAGGATAGCTGTGTGTGAGTATAGGATGCTGTGTGTGTAGGATATATGTGTGTTGGTATAGGGTTGTGTGTGTGTAGGATAGCTGTGTGTTAGTATAGGATGCTGTGTGTGTGGATGATAGCTGTGTGTTAGCAAAGGATCCTGCGTGTGTGGAGGATAGCTGTGTGTTAGCATAGGATGGTGTGTGTGTGTGTGTGTGTGTAGGATAGCTGTGTGTGTAGGATATATGTGTGTTAGTATAGGGTTGTGTGTGTGCGTGTGTGTGTGTGTGTAGGACAGCTGTGTGTTAGTATAGGATACTGTGTGTGGAGGATAGCTGTGTGTTAGTATAGGATGGTGTGTGTGTGTGGTATAGCTGTGTGTGTAGGATATATGTGTGTTAGTATAGGGTTGTGTGTGCGTGTGTAGGATAGCTGTGTGTTAGTATAGGATGCTGTGTGTGGAGGATAGCTGTGTGTTAGTATAGGATGGTGTGTGTGTGTGTGTGGTATAGCTGTGTTAGTATAGGATGGTGTGTGTGTGTGTAGGATAGCTGTGTTAGTATAGGATGGTGTGTGTGTGTGTGTGTGTGTGTGTGTGTGTGTGTGTGTGTGTGTGTGTGTGTGTGTGTGTGTGTAGGATAGCTGTGTGCTAGTATAGGATGGTGTGTGTGTGTGTGTGTGTGTGTGTGTGTGTGTGTGGGATAAATGTGTGTTAGTATAGGATGGTGTGTGTGTGTAGGGTAGCTGTGTGTTAGTATAGGATGGTGTGTATGTGTAGGATAGCTGTGTGTTAGTATAGGATGGTGTGTGTGTGGGGGGATAGCTGTGAGTGAGTATAGAATTGTGTGTATGTGTGGAGGATAGCTGTATGTTAGTATAGGATGCTGTGTGTGTAGGATAGCTGTGTGTGTGTGTATGTGTAGGATGCTGTGTGTGTGAGGAGGATAGCTGTGTGTTAGTATAGGATGGTGTGTGTGTGTGTGTGTGTGTGTGTGTGTGTGTGTGTGTGTGTGTGTGTGTGTGTGTGTGTGTGTGTGTGTGTGTGTGGAGGATACCTGTGTGTCAGTATAGGATGGTGTGTGTAGGATAGCTGTGTGTTAGTATAGGATAGTGTGTGTGTGTGTGTGTAGGATAGCTGTGTGTTAGTATAGTTACATAGTAGATGAGGTTGAAAAAAGACGTACGTCCATCATGTTCAACCTATGCTAAATTTAGACGACAGATACTTTATCCTATATCTATACTTACTTATTGATCCAGAGGAAGGCAAACAGAAAACCCCAGAGTCGTATCATCCAATGATATCTCATAAGGGGAAAAATAAATTCCTTCCTGACTCCAAGAATTGGCAATTGGATTAATCCCTGGATCAACATCCTTCCCATGTTTACTTTTCCTTGCTAAAAAGATGTCCAACCTTTTTTTGGACAAATCTATTGTATCCGCCATCACTATCCTGGATAGCTCCAGTTAGCTTAACTCATGCCTTCCCTCTTCCAAAGCACGACAAGTCCTTTGGTCTTTCTTAGTTGTATTGCAAAGTCAATGAAACAAAGGGTTCTTGTAGATGGAGTGTGGGTAGAGAGTGCTTCTCTCTCTGAAGTGCTGGGTATCACCGGGTAAGGCGTGTGTAAAAACAGACAGGCCTTGCTGGGGCTGATAGCATGAAGGTACTCACTCACTCAGTGTCCTGGGTGGAAAGGAAGTATAGGGCTTTCTGGGAACAGGAATAGTCTGAGGGTGAGACTATCTGTGAATACAGACAGGGGAGTAAGGGAAACTCCACTAAACCAGGGGGATTAAGGGGGTTACCAAGACAACCTGGTTATGAGCTAACTGGAAAGCCCAAATGCAACAAATGTATCGGTTCCACAGGCACTGTGTGTTTTCAGAGCAAATATACATGCAGCTGAAATAAGGAGCTGACAGGCAGAAGCTGCTAAGGAGGGGGGGGGGGAGGGTGAACAGAAATATGAATCCTGTTCCAGGACAATCACAGTCTCCATGGGTAATGGATTCCACATTGTAACTGCCCTTACTGTAAAGAACCCTTTCCTTTGTTGCTGGTGAAATTTCCTTTCCTCCAACCTTAAGGGATGGCCCCGAGCCCTGTGTACTGCCCGTGGGATGAATAGTTCTTTTGAAAGCTCCTTGTATTGTCCCCGAATATATTTGTATATAGTTATCATATCCCCTCTTAGACGCCTCTTTTCTAATGTAAATAAATCTAATTTAGCTAGCCTCTCCTCATAAGTTACATTGAACATCTCTATTAATTTGGTGGCTCTTCTCTGCACTCTCTCTAGTGCCATAATGTCTTTTCTTAGGATTGGTGCCCAAAATTGTACTCCATATTCAAGGTGTGGTCTTACTAATGCTTTGTAAAGGGGCATAATTATGTTTACATCCCTTCCATCCATTGCCCGTTTGATGCAAGATAATATCTTATTTGCCTTTGCAGCTACTGCATGACATTGGGCACTATTGCTAAGCCTGCTGTCTACAAGCACTCCTAAATCCATAGGACACTGTGTGTGTGTAGGACAGATGTGTGTTAGTATAGGATAGTGTGTGTGTGTGTGTGTGTGTCTATGTGTAGGAAAGCTGTGTTAGTATAGGATGGTGTGTGTGTTTGTGGAGGATAGCTGTGTGTGTGTGTGTGTGTGTGTGTGTGTGTGTGTGTGTGTGTGTGTGTGTGTGTGTGTGTGTGTGTGTGTGTGTGTGTGTGTGTGTGTGTGTGTGTGTGTAGTATAGCATGGTGTGTGTGTGTTAGTATAGGATGTTGTGTGTGTGTGCAGTGCGTGTGATGTGATTAGCACAGGGTGCAGTGCGTGGGATGTGATAAGCACAGGGTGCAGTGCGTGGGACGTGATAAGCACAGGGTGCAGTGCGTGGGACGTGATTAGCACAGGGTGCAGTGCGTGGGACGTGATTAGCACAGGACGCAGTGCGTGTGACGTGATTAGCACACGGTGCAGTGCGTGTGGTGTCATTAGCACAGGGTACAGTGCGTGTGACGTGATTAGCACAGGGTACAGTGCGTGGGATGTGATTAGCACAGGACGCAGTGCGTGGGATGTGATTAGCACAGGGTGCAGTGCGTGTGTCGTGATTAGCACAGGACGCAGTGCGTGGGATGTGATTAGCACAGGTTGCAGTGCGTGTGCCGTGATTAGCACAGGGTGCAGTGCGTGTGATGTGATTAGCACAGGGTGCAGTGCGTGGGACGAGATTAGCACAGGGTGCAGTGCGTGGGACGTGATTAGCACAGGGTGCAGTGCGTGTGGTGTCATTAGCACAGGGTACAGTGCGTGTGACGTGATTAGCACAGGGTGCAGTGCGTGTGATGTGATTAGCACAGGGTGCAATGCGTGGGATGTGATTAGCACAGGGTGCAGTGCGTGTGACGTGATTAGCACAGGGTGCAGTGCGTGAGGTGTCATTAGCACAGGGTACAGTGCGTGTGACGTGATTAGCACAGGGTGCAGTGCGTGGGATGTGATTAGCACAGGACGCAGTGCGTGGGATGTGATTAGCACAGGGTGCAGTGCGTGTGCCGTGATTAGCACAGGACGCAGTGCGTGGGATGTGATTAGCACAGGGTGCAGTGCGTGTGCCGTGATTAGCACAGGGTGCAGTGCGTGTGATGTGATTAGCACAGGGTGCAGTGCGTGGGACGAGATTAGCACCGGGTGCAGTGCGTGGGACGTGATTAGCACAGGGTGCAGTGCGTGGGATGTGATTAGCACAGGGTACAGTGCGTGTGACGTGATTAGCACAGGGTGCAGTGCGTGGGACGTGATTAGCACAGGGTGCAGTGCGTGTGATGTGATTAGCACAGGGTGCAGTGCGTGTGGTGTCATTAGCACAGGGTGCAGTGCGTGGGACGTGATTAGCACAGGACGCAGTGCGTGTGACGTGATTAGCACAGGGTGCAGTGCGTGTGCCGTGATTAGCACAGGGTGCAGTGCGTGTGGTGTCATTAGCACAGGGTGCAGTGCGTGTGACGTGATTAGGACAGGGTGCAGTGCGTGTGCCGTGATTAGCACAGGACGTAGTGCGTGTGATGTGATTAGCACAGGGTGCAGTGCGTGTGATGTGATTAGCACAGGGTGCAGTGCGTGTGGTGTCATTAGCACAGGACGCAGTGCGTGTGATGTGATTAGCACAGGGTGCAGTGCGTGTGATGTGATTAGCACAGGGTGCAGTGCGTGTGGTGTCATTAGCACAGGGTGCAGTGCGTGTGATGTGATTAGCACAGGGCGCAGTGCGTGTGACGTGATTAGCACAAGGTGAGTGAGTGGGACGTGATTAGCACAGGGTGCAGTGCGTGGGACGTGATTAGCACAGGGTGCAATGCGTGGGATGTGATTAGCACAGGGTGCAGTGCGTGTGATGTGATTAGCACAGGGTGCAGTGCGTGTGATGTGATTAGCACAGGGTGCAGTGCGTGTGACATAATTAGCACAGGGTGCAGTGCGTGTGCCGTGATTAGCACAGGGTGCAGTGCGTGTGATGTGATTAGCACAGGGTACAGTGCGTGTCACGTGATTAGCACAGGGTGAGTGCGTGGGATGTGATTAGCACAGGGTGCAGTGCGTGTGATGTGATTAGCACAGGGTGCAAAGCGTGTGATGTGATTAGCACAGGGTGCAGTGCGTGGGATGTGATTAGCACAGGGTTCAGTGCGTGTGATGTGATTAGCACAGGGTGCAGTGCGTGTGATGTGATTAGCACAGGGTGCAGTGCGTGGGATGTGATTAGCACAGGGTGCAGTGCGTGTGATGTGATTAGCACAGGGTGCAGTGCGTGGGATGTGATTAGCACAGGGTGCAGTGCGTGTGATGTGATTAGCACAGGGTGCAGTGCGTGTGATGTGATTAGCACAGGGAGCATTGCGTGGGACGTGATTAGCACAGGGTGCAATGCGTGGGATGTGATTAGCACAGGGTGCAATGCGTGGGATGTGATTAGCACAGGGTTCAGTGCGTGGGACGTGATTAGCACAGGGTGCAGTGCGTGTGATGTGATTAGCACAGGGTGCAGTGCGTGGGATGTGATTAGAATAGGGTGCAATGCGTGTGACATGATTAGCACAGGGTGCAGTGCGTGGGACGTGATTAGCACAGGGTGCAGTGCGTGGGACGTGATTAGCACAGGGTGCAATGCGTGGGATGTGATTAGCACAGGGTGCAGTGCGTGGTATGTGATTAGCACAGGGTGCAGTGCGTGTGACATGATTAGCACAGGGTGCAGTGCGTGGGACGTGATTAGCACAGGGTGCAATGCGTGGGATGTGATTAGCACAGGGTGCAGTGCGTGGGACGTGATTAGCACAGGGTGCAGTGCGTGTGATGTGATTAGCACAGGGTGCAGTGCGTGGGATGTGATTAGCACAGGGTGCAGTGCGTTGGATGTGATTAGCACAGGGTGCAGTGCGTGGGATGTGATTAGCACAGGGTGCAGTGCGTGGGATGTGATTAGCACAGGGTGCAGTGCGTGTGATGTGATTAGCACAGGGTGCAGTGCGTGGGACGTGATTAGCACAGGGTGCAGTGCGTGTGATGTGATTAGCACAGGACGCAGTGCGTGTGACGTGATTAGCACAGGGTGCAGTGCATGTGATGTGATTAGCACAGGGTGCAGTGCGTGGGACGTGATTAGCACAAGGTGCAGTGCGTGTGATGTGATTAGCATAGGGTGCAGTGCGTGTGATGTGATTAGCACAGGGAGCATTGCGTGTGACGTGATTAGCACAGGGTGCAGTGCGTGTGATGTGATCAGCACAGGGTGCAGTGTGTGTGATGTGATTAGCACAGGGTGCAGTGCGTGGGATGTGATTAGCACAGGGTGCTGTGCGTGGGATGTGATTAGCACAGGGTGCAGTGCGTGTGATGTGATTAGCACAGGGTGCAGTGCGTGGGATGTGATTAGCACAGGGTGCAGTGCGTGGGATGTGATTAGCACAGCGTGCTGTGCGTGGGATGTGATTAGCACAGGGTGCAGTGCGTGTGATGTGATTAGCACAGGGTGCAGTGCGTGGGATGTGATTAGCACAGGGTGCAGTGCGTGGGATGTGATTAGCACAAGGTACAGTGCGTGTGACGTGATTAGCACAGGGTGCAGTGCGTGGGATGTGATTAGCACAGGGTGCAGTGCGTGGGACGTGATTAGCACAGGGTGCAGTGCGTGGGACGTGATTAGCACAGGGTGCAGTGCGTGTGATGTGATCAGCACAGGGTGCAGTGCGTGTGATGTGATTAGCACAGACGCAGTGCGTGTGACGTGATTAGCACAGGGTGCAGTGCGTGTGATGTGATTAGCATAGGGTGCAGTGCGTGTGATGTGATTAGCACAGGGTGCAGTGCGTGTGATGTGATTAGCACAGGGAGCATTGCGTGTGACGTGATTAGCACAGGGTGCAGTGCGTGTGATGTGATTAGCACAGGGTGCAGTGCGTGGGATGTGATTAGCACAGGGTGCAGTGCGTGTGATGTGATTAGCACAGGGTGCAGTGCGTGGGATGTGATTAGCACAGGGTGCAGTGCGTGGGATGTGTTTAGCACAGGGTGCAGTGCGTGGGATGTGATTAGCACAGGGTGCAGTGCGTGTGACGTGATTAGCACAGGGTGCAGTGCGTGTGCCGTGATTAGCACAGGGTGCAGTGCGTGGGACGTGATTAGCACAGGATGCTGTGCGTGGGATGTGATTAGCACAGGGTGCAGTGCGTGGGATGTGATTAGCACAGGGTGCAGTGCGTGGGATGTGATTAGCACAGGGTGCAGTGCGTGGGATGTGTTTAGCACAGGGTGCAGTGCGTGGGATGTGTTTAGCACAGGGTGCAGTGCGTGGGATGTGATTAGCACAGGGTGCAGTGCGTGTGACGTGATTAGCACAGGGTGCAGTGCGTGTGATGTGATTAGCACAGGGTGCAGTGCGTGTGCCGTGATTAGCACAGGGTGCAGTGCGTGGGACGTGATTAGCACAGGATGCTGTGCGTGTGACATGATTAGCACAGGGTGCAGTGCGTGTGCCGTGATTAGCACAGGACGCAGTGCGTGTGATGTGATTAGCACAGGGTGCAGTGCGTGTAACGTGATTAGCACAGGGTGCAGTGCGTGTGACGTGATTAGCACAGGGCGCAGTGCGTGTGCCGTGATTAGCACAGGGTGCAGTGCGTGTAACGTGATTAGCACTGGGTGCAGTGCGTGTAACGTGATTAGCACAGGGTGCAGTGCGTGTGACGTGATTAGCACAGGGTGCAGTGCGTGTGCCGTGATTAGCACAGGGTGCAGTGCGTATAACGTGATTAGCACAGGGTGCAGTGCGTGTGCCGTGATTAGCACAGCGTCAGTGCGTGTGACGTGATTAGCACAGGGTCAGTGCATGTGACGTGATTAGCACAGGGTGCAGTGCGTGTGACGTGATTAGCACAGGGTGCAGTGCGTGTGATGTGATTAGCACAGGGTGCAGTGCGTGTGACGTGATTAGCACAGGGTGGGTGCGTGGGATGTGATTAGCACAGGGTGGGTGCGTGGGATGTGATTAGTACAGAGTGCAGTGCGTGTGATGTGATTAGCACAGGGTGTAGTGCGTGGGACGTGGTTCAGTGCGTGGGACGTGATTAGCACAGGGTGCAGTGCGTGGGACGTGGTTCAGTGCGTGGGACGTGATTAGCACAGGGTGCAGTGCGTGGGACGTGGTCAGTGCGTGGGACGTGATTAGCACAGGGTGCAGTGCGTGGGAGGTGTTGTTTTGCCGAGGACTTGTTTATAACTCCAGGCTTTCTTATCTGGACAGCCTCCCGGGGCAATTAATGACTAACCTCCCAGAATCCTCTCTGCCCATCGTTTATCTGCAGGTGAAGCTGCTGGCTCAGGCTTCTCCTATCATTACAAACAGGTTAACCCCTCGCCTCCAAGGGACAGAGGCTTCGGGAGGGGGAGTTTATATCACAGCGGTGAGCAACAACGCTCTGCAAAGTGGGGTGTGACATGTCTCTCTCTGTGCTGCTCAGGGGGTGATCTGTCTCTCTCTGTGCTGCTCAGGGGGTGATCTGTCTCTCTCTGTGCTGCTCAGGGGGTGATCTGTCTCTCTCTGTGCTGCTCAGGGGGTGACCGGTCTCTCTCTGTGTTGCTGGGGTGTCTCAGGGGGTGACCGGTCTCTCTCTGTGCTGCTGGGGTATCTCAGGGGGTGACCGGTCTCTCTCTGTGCTGCTGGGGTATCTCTGGGTGTGACCTGTCGCTCTCTGTGCTACTGGGGTCTCTCAGGGTGTGAAATGTTTTTGGAAAGAGGAAGTTCCCTGTGGGTTCATCCCAAGGCTTCCTGTGTCCCAGAGAGAGGGGCAGTATGGATTATATGGGGTCCCAGAGAGAGGGGCAGTATGGATTATATGGGATTCCAGAGAGAGGAGCAGTATGGATTATATGGGGTCCCAGAGAGGGGCAGTATGGATTATATGGGGTCCCAGAGAGGGGCAGTATGGATTATATGGGGTCCCAGAGAGAGGGGCAGTATTGATTATATGAGGTCCCAGAGAGAGTGGCAGTATGGATTATATGAGGTCCCAGAGAGGGGGGCAGTATGGATTATATGGGGTCCCTGTGTCTCAGAGAGGGGCAGTGTGGATTATATGGGGTCCCTGTGTCCCAGAGAGAGGGGCAGTATGGATTATATGGGGTCCCAGAGAGAGGGGCAGTATGGATTATATGGGGTCCCAGAGAGAGGGGCAGTGTGGATTATATGGGATCCCAGAGAGGGGCAGTATGGATTATATGGGGTCCCAGAGAGAGGGGCAGTATGGATTATATGGGGTCCCAGAGAGAGGGGCAGTATGGATTATATGGGTCCCTGTGTCCTTGAGAGAGGGGCAGTGTGGATTATATGGGGTTCCTGTGTCCCAGAGAGAGGGGCAGCATGGATTAAACAGGGTCCCAGAGAGAGGGGCAGTATGGATTATATGGGGTTCCTGTGTCCCAGAGGGGCAGTATGGATTATATGGGGTCCCTGTGTCCCAGAGAGAGGGGCAGTGTGGATTATATGGGGTCCCAGAGAGAGGGGCAGTATGGATTATATGGGGTTCCTGTGTCCCAGAGAGAGGGGCAGTATGGATTATATGGGGTTCCTGTGTCCCAGAGAGAGGGGCAGTATGGATTATACAGGGTCCCAGAGAGAGGGGCAGTATGGATTATATGGGGTTCCTGTGTCCCAGAAAGAGGGCCAGTAAGGATTATATGTGGTTCCTGTGTCCCAGAGAGAGGGGCAGTATGGATTATATGGGGTTCCTGTGTCCCAGAAAGAGGGCCAGTAAGGATTATATGTGGTTCCTGTGTCCCAGAGAGAGGGGCAGTATGGATTATATGGGGTCCCTGTGTCCCAGAGAGAGGGGCAGTATGGTTTATATGGGGTTCCTGTGTCCTGTTTCCAGTGTGTCTGGAAGTCAAGGGGCTAAATGACATCCTTCTGTTACATGTTGATGCACACGGATGCCCCTCCTGATCCTCCTTCCCTCTCTTTCCCAGCTGGACATGCCGCCGTCGCCGTGCCGCTGACCACTCTCACTCCACCATGGGCGGCTCCACCAAGTACACGCCGGCCTCCCGGGAGGAGCCGGCCCCCAACGGCACTGAGGGGCCCCCGGCGGACACAGGCTCCCAGGAGTCCATGAATCTGAAGAAGGAGATCTCTCTGCTCAACGGCGTGTGCCTCATCGTGGGCAACATGATCGGCTCGGGGATCTTCGTGTCCCCCAAGGGGGTCCTGATGTACAGCGCCTCCTATGGCCTCTCCCTGGTGATCTGGGCCGTGGGCGGCGTGTTCTCCATTTTCGGCGCCCTGTGCTACGCCGAGCTGGGCACCACCATCACCAAGTCGGGTGCCAGCTACGCCTACATCCTGGAGGCCTTTGGGGGCTTCGTGGCCTTCATCCGGCTGTGGACCTCTCTCCTGATCATCGAGCCGACCAGCCAGGCCGTCATCGCCATCACGTTCGCCAACTACATGGTGCAACCCATCTTCCCGTCCTGCGAGTCGCCGTACGCTGCGAACCGACTCCTCGCGGCCGCCTGCATCGGTAAGGGAGCCCGGTGGGGGGAGGGGGTGACTGTGTGCCCCCAAACCTGTATTTTATTTATTTATTTATAAAATGTGTTACTAGGAAGTAATACATTGAGAGTTACCTCTCGTTTTCAAGTATGTCCTGGGTATAGTTAATATGACAAATACAGTTACATAAATGCACAGGGTATACATTATATACAAGACATTGCATGCACCGTTAGAGAAGATATATATTATAGGCGTATGTAACAGTTACAGACCAGATTAAAATGTGAGACAGCCTTAGATTTGAAAGAACATAAACTGGTGGCGGCTGTGAGAGTCTCCGGTAGGTTGTTTCAGTTTTGGGGTGCACGGTAAGAGAAGGAGGAGCGGCCGGATACTTTGTTGGACCGTGGGACCATGAACAGTCTTTTGGAGTCAGATCTCAGATGATAGGTGCTGCATGTGGTAGGGGTGAGGAGCTTGTTCAGATAGCTGGGTAGCTTGCCCAGAAAGTATTTGAAGGCAAGACAGGAAAGGTGAACTTTGCGCCTAGACTCGAGTGATGACCAATCTAGTTCTTTGAGCATTTCGCAGTGATGTGTGTTGTAGTTGCATTGGGTGTCAAGTTTGCTAAGGTGGGTTTGAGGAGCCGTGCCATATACTATATCTCCATAGTCAATAATTGGCATTAGCATCTGCTGTGCGATACGCTCTCTGACCAGGAGACTTAGGGAGGATTTGTTCCTGTAAAGTACCCCTAGTTTGGCATAGGTCTTGGTTGTCAGGGTATCAATGTGCATCCCGAATGTTACGTGGGAGTCAAACCACAAACCCAGGTATTTCAAACTAGTGACAGGGGTTAGGGTGGTGTTAGCGTTGGTTCTAATCTGGAGCTCAGTCACTGGAAGCTTTAAAACTGTAGCCTTGGTCCCAAATACCATTGTTACAGCATTGTCATCCATTGAAGGGTGTTGTCCAACGCGTGGCACGCCGTTATCATGGGGCGGTTGTGGTACTTGGGTGACATTGTGATGTCTAGCGGTCTCCTAACACGGATCAGAGTGGGAGAGCTGCCCGCTGGCTGTCTCTGAGCAATGAGGTCACTCTGCTGCCCTCTGGCTGTCTCTGAGCAATGAGGTCTCTCTGCTGCCCTCTTGCTGTCTCTGAGCAATGAGGTCTCTCTGCTGCCCTCTTGCTGTCTCTCGCTCTCTCTCTCTCTGCCTGCTGGCTGTTTCTTTGCCCGCTGGCTGTGTCTCTCTCTGTCTCTGCTCCGCTGGCTCTCTGTCTGCCCGCTGGCCTGCTGTCTCTCTGGTTCGGGTCCTTGGAGGTGACGCTGTGACATGCAATACGTGGAGCAACACGTGGATCTTGTGTGTCTCGTGGTGGGGGAAGAAGAGGAGAAGCCGTGTCTGTCTCTCTAATTCTCGTCTCATTCCATTTCTTCTATATCATCTCTCGCCCCCCCCGTGTCTCTCGCCCCCCGTGTCTCTCGCCCCCCGTGTCTCTCGCCCCCCGTGTCTCTCGCCCCCCCGTGTCTCTCGCCCCCCCCGTGTCTCTCGCCCCCCCCGTGTCTCTCGCCCCCCCGTGTCTCTCGCCCCCCCGTGTCTCTCGCCCCCCCGTGTCTCTCGCCCCCCCGTGTCTCTCGCCCCCCGTGTCTCTCGCCCCCCCCGTGTCTCTCGCCCCCCCCGTGTCTCTCGCCCCCCGTGTCTCTCGCCCCCCCCGTGTCTCTCGCCCCCCCCGTGTCTCTCGCCCCCCCCGTGTCTCTCGCTCCCCCCGTGTCTCTCGCTCCCCCCGTGTCTCTCGCCCCCCCGTGTCTCTCGCCCCCCCGTGTCTCTCGCCCCCCCGTGTCTCTCGCCCCCCCCGTGTCTCTCGCCCCCCGTGTCTCTCGCTCCCCCCGTGTCTCTCGCCCCCCCGTGTCTCTCGCCCCCCCGTGTCTCTCGCCCCCCGTGTCTCTCGCCCCCCCGTGTCTCTCGCCCCCACCCCCCGTGTCTCTCGCCCCCACCCCCCGTGTCTCTCGCCCCCACCCCCCGTGTCTCTCGCCCCCACCCCCCGTGTCTCTCGCCCCCACCCCCCGTGTCTCTCGCCCCCACCCCCCGTGTCTCTCGCCCCCACCCCCCGTGTCTCTCGCCCCCACCCCCGTGTCTCTCGCCCCCCCTCCGTGTCTCTCGCCCCCCCTCCGTGTCTCTCGCCCCCCTCCGTGTCTCTCGCCCCCCTCCGTGTCTCTCGCCCCCCTCCGTGTCTCTCGCCCCCCTCCGTGTCTCTCGCCCCCCTCCGTGTCTCTCGCCCCCCTCCGTGTCTCTCGCCCCCCTCCGTGTCTCTCGCCCCCCTCCGTGTCTCTCGCCCCCCTCCGTGTCTCTCGCCCCCCTCCGTGTCTCTCGCCCCCCCTCCGTGTCTCTCGCCCCCCCTCCGTGTTCCGTGTCTCTCGCCCCCCCTCCGTGTCTCTCGCCCCCCCTCCGTGTCTCTCGCCCCCCCTCCGTGTCTCTCGCCCCCCCTCCGTGTCGCTCGCCCCCCCTCCGTGTCGCTCGCCCCCCCGTCGTGTCCTCGCCCCCCCTCCGTGTCGCTCGCCCCCCCTCCGTGTCGCTCGCCCCCCCTCCGTGTCGCTCGCCCCCCCTCCGTGTCGCTCGCCCCCCCTCCGTGTCGCTCGCCCCCCCTCCGTGTCGCTCGCCCCCCCTCCGTGTCGCTCGCCCCCCCTCCGTGTCGCTCGCCCCCCTCCGTGTCGCTCGCCCCCCTCCGTGTCTCTCGCCCCCCTCCGTGTCTCTCGCCCCCCCTCCGTGTCTCTCGCCCCCCCTCCGTGTCTCTCGCCCCCCCTCCGTGTTCCGTGTCTCTCGCCCCCCCTCCGTGTCTCTCGCCCCCCCTCCGTGTCTCTCGCCCCCCCTCCGTGTCTCTCGCCCCCCCTCCGTGTCGCTCGCCCCCCCTCCGTGTCGCTCGCCCCCCCGTCGTGTCCTCGCCCCCCCTCCGTGTCGCTCGCCCCCCCTCCGTGTCGCTCGCCCCCCCTCCGTGTCGCTCGCCCCCCCTCCGTGTCGCTCGCCCCCCCTCCGTGTCGCTCGCCCCCCTCCGTGTCTCTCGCCCCCCTCCGTGTCTCTCGCCCCCCTCCGTGTCTCTCGCCCCCCCTCCGTGTCTCTCGCCCCCCCTCCGTGTTCCGTGTCTCTCGCCCCCCCTCCGTGTCTCTCGCCCCCCCTCCGTGTCTCTCGCCCCCCCTCCGTGTCTCTCGCCCCCCCTCCGTGTCGCTCGCCCCCCCTCCGTGTCGCTCGCCCCCCCTCCGTGTCGCTCGCCCCCCCTCCGTGTCGCTCGCCCCCCCTCCGTGTCGCTCGCCCCCCCTCCGTGTCGCTCGCCCCCCCTCCGTGTCGCTCGCCCCCCCTCCGTGTCGCTCGCCCCCCCTCCGTGTCGCTCGCCCCCCCTCCGTGTCGCTCGCCCCCCCTCGTGTCTCTCTCTCGCAACCCACCCCGTGTCTCTCTCTCGCAACCCACCCCGTGTCTCTCTCTCGCAACCCACCCCGTGTCTCTCTCGCAACCCACCCCGTGTCTCTCTCTCGCAACCCACCCCGTGTCTCTCTCTCGCAACCCACCCCGTGTCTCTCTCTCGCAACCCACCCCGTGTCTCTCTCTCGCAACCCACCCCGTGTCTCTCTCTCGCAACCCACCCCGTGTCTCTCTCTCGCAACCCACCCCGTGTCTCTCTCTCGCAACCCACCCCGTGTCTCTCTCTCGCAACCCACCCCGTGTCTCTCTCTCGCAACCCACCCCGTGTCTCTCTCTCGCAACCCACCCCGTGTCTCTCTCTCTTCCCCCCCCACCGTGTCTCTCTCTCTTCCCCCCCCACCGTGTCTCTCTCTCTTCCCCCCCCACCGTGTCTCTCTCTCTTCCCCCCCCACCGTGTCTCTCTCTCTTCCCCCCCCCCACCGTCTCTCTCTCTCTTCCCCCCCACCGTGTCTCTCTCTCTTCCCCCCCCCACCGTCTCTCTCTCTCTTCCCCCCCACCGTCTCTCTCTCTCTCTCTTCCCCCCCACCGTCTCTCTCTCTCTTCCCCCCCACCGTCTCTCTCTCTCTTCCCCCCCACACGTCTCTCTCTCTCTTCCCCCCCCACCGTGTCTCTCTCTGTTCCCTCCCCCCCCACCGTGTCTCTCTCTGTTCCCTCCCCCCCCCACCGTGTCTCTCTCTGTTCCCTCCCCCCCCACCGTGTCTCTCTCTGTTCCCTCCCCCCCCACCGTGTCTCTCTCTCTTCCCCCCCCACCGTGTCTCTCTCTCTTCCCCCCCCCACCGTGTCTCTCTCTCTTCCCCCCCCCATCGTGTCTTTCTCTCTTCCCCCCCCCACAGTGTCTCTCTCCCCCCCCCCGTGTCTCTATCTCCTCCCCCCACCATCCCTGTGTCTCTTCTCCTCATCCTCCCCCCCCCCACCTCTCCATGACTCAGTCTGTGAGTGCTGAGGGCATAAGAGGAAGTCTCGGGAAATGAACTGCAGACATCAGCAGGACCGTGCCAGTCACATGATCCCTGTGTATAAGCTGCACTCCTCGGCTGTTATACATAGAGACGAGGTCCCCTCGGTATTATACGCAGAAACAATGTCCCCTCGGTGTTATACGCAGAGAGACGAGGCCCCCTCTGTGATTATACGCAGATACGAGGTCCCCTCTGTGATTATACGCAGGGAAACGAGGCCCCCTCTGTGTTATACGCAGAGAGACGAGGCCCCCTCTGTGTTATACG
>NC_134495.1:37123598-37192021 GCF_040206685.1 Ascaphus truei
AACATAGGAGAGATGAGGGGGGGAAACATGGTAACAGGAGAGATGAGGGGGGGAGACATGGTAACATAGGAGAGATGAGGGGGGGGAGACATGGTAACATAGGAGAGCTGAGGGGGGGGTAACATGGGAGAGCTGAGAGGGGGAGACATGGTAACATAGGAGAGATGAGGGGGAGACATGGTAACATAGGAGAGATGAGGGGGGAGACATGGTAACATAGGAGAGATGAGGGGAGACATGTACATGAGGAGAGATGAGACATGGTAACATAGGAGAGATGAGGGAGGGTGTTTTCCTGAAACCAGGGTCACGAATGGTGTATGATTAGTTCCAGTTAGCTTAACTCGTGTCTCACCTCTTCCAAAGCACAAACAAGTCCTTTTCTCTTTCTTAATTTTATTGAGGGAAAATCACAGGGAGATGGGTGCTTGTAGATGTAATGTTGGGAGAGAGTGCTTCTCTGTCTGATGTGCAGTGTATCAAAATAAGGCAGTGTAAAACAAAAAGGCCTTGCTGGGGCAAATAGGCAGCTACTCACTCAGAGTCCAGGGTGAAAAGGAAGTATGCTGGGTAGCAAGATAGCCTGGGAACAGACCATCTGTCAGCAAGGCAGAGGGGGAGCAGGCAGACTAACCCATTCTGACAGGCTGAGGTTGCTGTAGCAACTCACTGGCATAATGCAGAGACAGGGATCGCAACACTGTGTATAACACACAAGCAATGTGAGTGCACAGAGCAAAATACATGCAGCTGGAACTGAGAATCTGACAAGCAGAAACTGCAAAGGAAAGGGCGGGGGGGGGTGAAACAGAAATGTGGTTCTTGTTCATGACACTCCCCGTCTAGTATCTGGAGATACCACTATATAACTTGAATATGTGGAACATATGTGCAATGCAAACAAACATAACATAATAATGCAAAGTCCATGTCCACATAACGAGGTGATACCGGCCGGTACCACTGGCGTTGAAATCCCTTGGCAGTCTTTTAGCAAAGGATGTTGGGTGGATGAACCGGTCCAGGTTAGCTGGGTTCACCACAACGTCTCTCTGTGAAAGTCTCTGACACTGTTTCTTTTTAAACTTATGGAAGAACAGTCCTTTTGTCTCTGTGGTTTTACCTACAGAGTGCATCCCCTTGTAGGTATGCCAGTCGTGGTAGCCTGTCACTCTATCACCTGGCGTTTGGCAGAAGGAGATGGCCTTCGGCTCCTTGCGGAAGCGGATCGACACTCCTGGAAGATCAGTTGTCCAATCTAGCCCAGTAAAGAGGGCGTCGTTCGGGGAGACTCCCTGGAGCTGAGCACTGGGGCTGAACACTACACGGATTTGATCGGGTTCCTGAGGGTGGTAGATCCCAGATGATTGGAGGTACCAGCATTCTTCACCTTTCTTTATTAGAGGTGCTGGCTTTGCGTGGCCGGTAAGGAATATCGTCTGGATGAAGGCCACAAAGTTGTTTTTAGTCTCCGGTTCCCTTTGTAGGTCGTAGATGTGCGAAGTGAACCTAGAGATGGCACGTTCTCCATTGTTTGGGAGGCGTTTTCTTGGTGAACGGAATGGTAGCGGGTTCACCCAACTGCCCGGTCCGTCTTTGACGAGCTCCTTGACTGTTAACATCGGGAATCCTCTATCTTCCATCGATGGTTTTTGCTTGTCGTCGTCCCTTGTGGTCTGGAACGCTGTGCCTCCTAAGTCATCGGTGCATTCCTCTTGCACGAGAACGTCTCCACGTATTCTGGTGATACGCCTTTGTGTCTCTTTGTTGACTGCATTCAAGAGGTTGTTTTCTCCTTGGACAGGACGAAGAACGGTCTCTTTTGTCCTTGTAAATCCCTTTGTGAAATGTCTCTGCGACCGTCTCTTTTTTGACATTCGAGAGGACAGTCTTTTTTCCACTGTGGCTTCACCTGCAGGGTGCAATCTTTTGCGGCTATGCCAGCCATGGCAGCTGGCTGCTTTGCCATTTGGTATTCTGCGGAGAGGAATGGCTGTGCGTCTCAGCTGTGTCATTGCTCTCAGGAGGACTGTCTGATTGTTTATTGCCTATTGGACGATCCCTTTGTCGGTCACCTTTGGGAGGTTACTTTCTTCCTTTGGTGGAATCGACTCATCATCCTTAGCTATCTGGACTGCTGAGCATCTTAGGCCATTGTCACATCCCCCGATGTGAGGATGTTTTTGTTGATCTCAGGGGTATGACCTTGTCTTTTCTCTTCACTTGGGCCTCCTGTCACTTAGAGATGGCCAAGACATGGTTCAGAGAGGGATGTGTGTCCACATTCTGTTATTACAGTTCTGCGGGCGTCAACATAATCTTGTCCGTGCCCTTTGTCAGTGCACGCGATGCCCACTATCACCGATCCTAGGTTAAGTCTTTGGGCGTATGGTGCGTTGTGGGGTCCGTTATGCTGTTTACGGACTTTGTGTACCCTCAAGATGTCCCTATCGAGCAGCAGCAAGATCTTGGCGCCTTGTTCTACCGGCGGGATGTAGTTGGCTATTCCTCTGAGGTGCGGGTAATGGCGGGCCATGTTTGGTGTGGGAATCTTCCCTGTTTGTGGCCATGTGGTTGCACTCGATGAGTGTGGGGAGAGCTATCTTCACTCTGTTATCCACTGAACGTATGACGTAACCGCTTGCTCTTCTCCCTGTTGTCTCAGTTGACCCTGCACAGGTTCTGAGGGTGTAGGGTGAGGCATTGTTTTGTAAGTTGAATAAGTTGAAGAACTCCGTCTTCGCCAATGATCTGTTGCTTTGGTCGTCGAGGATTGCATACATCCGAATAGCCTTCTCAGGTTGTCCCTGGGGGTGCACTGCGACAAGGCATATTTTGGAGCAGGACATTTTGTCGCTTTCTTTTCCACAAACCTCGGTGCGCTGAGATGTGACAGATGTTGGTTCTCCTTCCTCCTCGCCATGTTCCACTACAGAGGATGGGTTGTTGAGTTGGTGGAGTGTCAGCGCCTCTGGATGTAAAGATGTTACTTGCTTGTCACTTTTGCACACTGTACATTTGATTTCTTCTTTACAGTCTCTGGCTAGGTGAGTCGTGGAACCGCAGCACCTGAAGCAAACTCTGAATTCTCCAAGTAACCTCTTGCGTTCCTCTAGGGACTTCATCCTGAACCCAAAGCACCTGTTAAGTGGGTGTGGCTTCTTGTGTATGGGACATTCCCTGTTTGGGTCCCTTGGTTCCTCGTCTCCGGCGACCGACTGATCAGGAGTAGTTTGGGTCGTGGGAGGCACGTCCGTCCTGTGGACCGAGATGGGTGTTTGAGTGTTACCGTATCTCGCCACTGGTCTCTCATTCCTCAGGCTGCTTGCACTGTGTGTGGTTTGTGCACCCAAGATGAAACTGGGATCGTTCCTTGTCCTTGCCGCTTCGCGGATGAAGCTCAAGAAGAATGAGAATGGGGGGAAGGCGACTTGCTTCTCCCTTTTGTATTTGGAGCTTTGTGAAATCCACCTTTCTTGGAGGTTGAAGGGTAGCTTCTCCAGGGTGGGTCTCACTCCACGAGCTGAGTCTAGGACGTTGAGACCTGTTAGGGAATGGTCTTCTCTTGCGACCTCCAGCTCCTGCAGTAGGTCTCCGAGCTCTCGTAACTTCGAGTAGTCTCTAGCTGTGATCTTTGGAAAGCTGTCGACTCTTTTGAAGAGCGAATCCTCGACTGCTTCGGGGCTACCGTAGCACTCTTCTAGCCTTTCCCACACTAGGTCAAGACCTATTTGGGGGTGGTTCGCGTTTGCCGTCCAAAGTCTCTTCGCGTGCTCCCTGGATTCGTTTCCCAGCCATTTGAATAGCAGGTTGAGCTCTTCCCTTGCTGAGAAGCCCAAGCTGTTGATCGCGTCCTTGAACGTGAACTTCCACGTCCGGTAGTTCTCAGGACGGTCGTCAAAGTTGATGAGTCCTGTTTGCACCAGGTCACGCCGGATCATGTACTTGGCTATGTCTGTCAGGCCTGAGGCATCGGCATGTTGAGGTAGTTGCTGGGAGGGTCCGTGCGGTCACCTCTTCCTTGGCGTGGACGCGTGATGGCTGCTGGTCAGTGTGAGGGGCTGTGTTCTCCCGTGTGGGTGTACCTGGATTGCGAGCCCGTTTTGGTGCATCCGTGTGCGCGGTGGCATGTGGATCACTGTTGCGGCTGTGGCTATCCCAGGCAGCATGTACCATTGACGGAGCAGCGTCTTCTCCTCGTGGACCTAGCAAGTCTTCGGTGTCTGTGGAGTCACTCCCTCCGTGTTGAGATGGCGTGCTGGTGTTTACACTGAAGAGGCTCCTTACGTAGTCTTCAGTGCGTTGGATTGGATCCTCTGAGGCTATCCGTCTGTACGGTTGCTCCCCACCGTCCTGTCTCACAGCTGCTTGTAAGACTTCGGCTTGGGCTATGGCGGCAGCGGCGTCCTCTTCTTTGCTTAGAGCTTCTAGATCCGCGTCTAATTCGGCCTTTCTACGCTCAGCGGCGGCATTGGCGGCGGCAGTGGTGGCTTTGGCGGCGGCGTTATTGGCAGCGACGGCGTTCTGCTCCTCCTCTTCTATGCGCGCTCTTTCTGCCCTTACGGCTGCCTCTCTCCGACCATATTCAGCCCTGACACGTGCGGCCTCTGCGGTGGCTCGCGCCTTGGTAGCGCTTGCGCTGGACACGTTAGATCACGCTGATCTTGCTGACCTTGATGAATGCCTTGATGTGCTTGAGCACTGTGATGCGGTTTCCAGCAAAAGGTCTTTCTTCTTACTCTCGGCTTCCGTGATAGAGGTTCGCACGCGGCTGTCACTTGTCAAATCAATGTTATGCGGTAAGTCCCTTTCTTGCAGGCTGTTGCCGGTGTTAGCCCTGGCCAAGTAAGTGACGTATGCCTCTGACAGCTCTTGGTAGCGTGCATGATCTATCTTTAATTGCGTTATTGCCTGCTCGAGCTGTTGTACAGAATTGCCAGCGCCGGCGACATTGCGTATCCCAAGTGTGGTTGTCTCCCAGGCCAACTCTAATTTAGCGCGGTGCGCTTCAATGTCAGTCTCATATTTTTCGCGGGCCTTTTGTGTCAGTGTGACTGTCCGTTTAGGCCTTGCGTCTGTCTGCGCCTGTTGCAGTTGCGCAGCGGTCCCTGTGTCTGAGTGGTCACTCTCCTCTGCGTGATATCTGGTGAGGCTCTGAGTTCTGCCATGCTGTAGGTGTGTGTAGGCCTTTAGCCAGTGCGTGTGACGTGCGGTCTTTTACCTGTGTCAGCGATGGGCAACTGTCTCAGATGATGCCGAGCGGTGTCCTGCAGCGTTCAGCGTAGGGGTAGCTGTACTCACAGGTGTCCGGTGGCTCTGACCCGTGTCCTGGCGGGTGTCCGGTGGCATGGCCCTTGGTGGCGCTTGCCGTGGGGACGTGCGCAGGGTAAGGTGAGATGGCAATCCCTCACTATGGAGCTGTGCAGAGGGTGAACTCAGACAGAGAAAGGCAATCAGGTTTTGTGTAAGAAGCACTGTCTGTCTGCAAAGCTGCTGCCGTGTGTGCCAGGTTGTTTGCTGGCTGTGACCAGTGTAGATCTGCTTGCTTGTTTGTAAGGCTGTATGCAGTTTGCTGTATAAAGTTTGCTGCCCTGTCTGGCAGTGTAAAGCTGCTTGCTTGTCCTGGGGTGCAGAGACTATTCTGTATAGTATACAGTCTATGAGTAGTAGCTGCTGTGTGAACACGGTCTTTGTTTTACTTTCCTGAAACCAGGGTCACGAATGGTGTATGATTAGTTCCAGTTAGCTTAACTCATGTCTCCCCTCTTCCAAAGCACAAACAAGTCCTTTTCTCTTTCTTAATTTTATTGAGGGAAAATCACAGGGAGATAGGTGCTTGTAGATGTAATGTTATAGAGAGTGCTTCTCTGTTTGAAGTGCAGTGTATCAATGATGAGACAGTGTAAAACAAAAAGGCCTTGCTGGGGCAAATAGGCAGCTACTCACTCAGAGTCCAGGGTGAAAAGGAAGTGCCAGTGTATGCTGGGTAGCAAGATAGCCTGGGGACAGACCATCTGTCAGCAAGGCAGAGGGGGAGCAGGCAGACTAACCCATTCTGACAGAAAGGCTGAGGTTGCTGTAGCAACTCACTGGCATAATGCAGAGACAGGGATCGCAGCACTGTGTCTAACACACAAACACTGTGAGTGCACAGAGCAAAATACATGCAGCTGGAACTGAGAACCTGACAAGCAGAAACTGCAAAGGAAAGGGGGGGGGGGGTGAAACAGAAATGTGGTTCTTGTTCCATGACATGTGTCACGATGGATGCACTTAATAACACATTTATATTTTGTGGATCCCAATTGAGCAGAACAAGTTGAGCAAAATAAACTGAGATTTATTCCCTTGATAGGCAAACACACGACAACTGCAGAATACACTTAATAATTACACTTACTGGTATAGGAACAGGGGATAATGTCCAGAAAGGTGCAAAGCACCAGAAGATTGTCTTTTAAAATGTAGTCCTTTTGGAAGGGCATAAATTGCCAGCCCAATCCTTCTGTGAATGTGCAAAGTCTTTTCTGGTCCGTTGGGGTTAATCAGATAATCCCCAGCAATCACAGTGTCCTAACGCAGAGTTTTGTCCTTGGTTCCGATGTAATAAGACTCTTTGCGTACCAGGAATGTGCTGTTGCTCTTCTCTGCTATGAGAAGCGTGTTGGAACTCCGCTCACATGGTAGAATGAAAAACGAAAGACCATGGGAATAACCTGGGTGGGATGTATATAGGATTTGGAAGCCTATCGCCAACATACCCACCCAATCCCCCTCGTGGGAAAGTAATCATTCCCCAATCCCCTACTTGCCCACAGTTTGGAGAGTGGGCACTAGGGATTTTCTGTTCACACAGAGCATGTGAGACAACGCCACCATGGCTACTTAGCATAGGTACACTTCCCTCTGTACCTGGCCCCTTTCAGGCTGGAAGGGGGAACTCAGGGTGAGAGCTAGCCCAGATGGTCAACAGGATTTCCTATTTAGCATCCATCTGGCCAATTCACTCCCCCCTTTCTCTGGGTCTTTTCATATGCAACTTCCAGAGAGAATTACAGGCGTGGACAATGCCTGTTACCGTTGAAGCTTGCATAGGCAAGTGACCCAGCTCAAAGGTGTCAAAACATTTGATTATTGTGTGCATTTTAATGACAGGAGAAAAAAAAAACCTTCCTCCTGCTTGTCTCTTAAAACCTGCAGCAAAAATACACTTTATTGATCATACCTGGTCCCCTTATTTCACAATTATATTTTTCATATGTGTGTGCTTGGGATGTACTATACTGCAAGCTCATACAGTCCTGCAAACTGGGGACAATAAGGGACAGAGGGGAAAATAAGACATGTACAGTGCATGAAAAATTAACCCCTTCACCCCCAATACGAAATAGGGGTAACCAGCCGAGCACACTGACTTTATTAATGCGCTGATTACCCCCATTTTCGCCACAGGGGGGAATGCGGGAGAGAGTTAGAGGGGGGGGGGGGAGAGATGCGGGAGAAAGTGAGTGTGAGGAGACAGGGAAGTCCCCTGCCCCAGGGGGAGATGCGGGAGAAAGTGAGTGTGAGGAGACAGGGAAGTCCCCTGCCCCAGGTCACAGAGGGGACCCGTGGCAGAGCCATCTCACTGGTAACCCTCTCATTCCGCTGCCTCTGATTGGTTGCAGGAACCTGCCGCTGGCTATCGGGATCTCCATGCCGATCGTGACAGTGATTTATATCCTGACCAACGTGGCGTATTACACCGTGCTGGATATCCGGGCCATACTGGGCAGTGACGCTGTCGCCGTGGTAATAAACCCTATATACCGGGGGGGGGGGGGTGATCGTGGCTGTGAGTCCCCCCGTGGGGTTTGGTGATCGTGGCTGTGAGTCCCCTGTGGGGTTTGGTGATCGTGGCTTTGAGTCCCCCCGTGGGGTTTGGTGACCGTGGCTGTGAGTCCCCCCGTGGGGTTTGGTGATCTTGGCTGTGAGTCCCCCGTGGGGTTTGGTGACCGTGGCTGTGAGTCCCCCCGTGGGGTTTGGTGAACGTGGCTGTGAGTCCCCCCGTGGGGTTTGGTGATCGTGGCTGTGAGTCCCCCCGTGGGGTTTGGTGATCGTGGCTGTGAGTCCCCCCGTGGGGTTTGGTGATCGTGGCTGTGAGTCCCCCCGTGGGGTTTGGTGAACGTGGCTGTGAGTCCCCCCATGGGGTTTGGTGAACATGGCTGTGAGTCCCCCCATGGGGTTTGGTGACCGTGGCTGTGAGTCCCCCCGTGGGGTTTGGTGATTGTGGCTGAGAGTCCCCCCCGTGGGGTTTGGTGATTGTGGCTGAGAGTCCCCCCTGTGGGGTTTGGTGATCGTGGCTGTGAGTCCCCCCGTGGGGTTTGGTGATCGTGGCTGTGAGTCCCCCCGTGGGGTTTGGTGATCGTGGCTGTGAGTCCCCCCGTGGGGTTTGGTGATCGTGGCTGTGAGTCCCCCCCGTGGGGTTTGGTGATTGTGGCTGTGAGTCCCCCCCCCCCCGTGGGGTTTGGTGATTGTGGCTGTGAGTCCCCCCCCCCCCGTGGGGTTTGGTGATCGTGGCTGTGAGTCCCCCCCATGGGGTTTGGTGATCGTGGCTGTGAGTCCCCCTGTTGGGTTTGGTGATTGTGGCTGAGAGTCCCCCTGTGGGGTTTGGTGCTCATGGCTGTGAGTCCCCCCGTGGGGTGTGGTGAACGTGGCTGTGAGTCCCCCCGTGGGGTTTGGTGAACGTGGCTGTGAGTCCCCCCGTGGGGTTTGGTGATCGTGGCTGTGAGTCCCCCCCCCCGTGGGGTTTGGTGATCGTGGCTGTGAGTCCCCCTGTTGGGTGTGGTGATTGTGGCTGAGAGTCCCCCTGTGGGGTTTGGTGATTGTGGCTGTGAGTCCCCCCGTGGGGTTTGGTGATCGTGGCTGTGAGTCCCCCCCGTGGCGTTTGGTGATTGTGGCTGAGAGTCCCCCCCGTGGCGTTTGGTGATTGTGGCTGTGAGTCCCCCCCGTGGCGTTTGGTGATTGTGGCTGAGAGTCCCCCCTGTGGGGTTTGGTGATCGTGGCTGTGAGTCCCCCCGTGGGGTTTGGTGATCGTGGCTGTGAGTCCCCCCCCCCCCGTGGGGTTTGGTGATCGTGGCTGTGAGTCCCCCCGTGGGGTTTGGTGATCGTGGCTGTGAGTCCCCCCCGTGGCGTTTTAATGATTGTGGCTGAGAGTCCCCCTGTGGGGTTTGGTGATCGTGGCTGTGAGTCCCCCCGTGGCGTTTGGTGAACGTGGATCTGAATCCCTCTCTCCCTCAGACGTTCGCTGATCAGATTTTCGGGGTATTTAACTGGACGATCCCGCTGGCCGTGGCTCTGTCCTGCTTTGGGGGGCTCAATGCTTCGATCCTCGCTGCGTCCAGGTAACACACCCCTACTCTGCACCTCACGCCTGGAAGGGGTTAATCAATGCTCTGCGGGGGTCTCTGGCAGGGAAGGGGTTAATGCATCGCTCTTCGGGGGTCTCTGGCAGGGAAGGGGTTAACTCCGGTGTCTGGATTGCAGGCTTTTCTTCGTGGGGTCCCGGGAGGGTCATCTTCCTGACGCTCTCAGTATGATCCACATAGAGCGATTCACCCCCATCCCAGCACTGCTGTTTAACGTGAGTGTGCTGGTCACTGCCCAGCGCTGACATCCCTGTGTGCTTGTGACATCCCTGTGTGCTTGTGACATCCCTGTGTGCTTGTGACATCCCTGTGTGCTTGTGACATCCCTGTGTGCTTGTGACATCCCTGTGTGCTTGTGACATCCCTGTGTGCTTGTGACATCCCTGTGTGCTTGTGACATCACTGTGTGCTTGTGACATCCCTGTGTGTTTGTGACATCCCTGTGTGCTTGTGACATCCCTGTGTGCTTGTGACATCCCTGTGTGCTTGTGACATCCCTGTGTGCTTGTGACATCCCTGTGTGCTTGTGACATCCCTGTGTGCTTGTGACATCCCTGTGTGCTTGTGACATTAATGCCCAGTGCTGACATCCCTGTGTGCTTGTGACATCCCTGTGTGCTTGTGACATCCCTGTGTGCTTGTGACATCCCTGTGTGCTTGTGACATCCCTGTGTGCTTGTGACATCCCTGATTGCAACACTATGCAGTGCTGACACACTATATTTGTGACAATCACTGTGCTTTTAACATCACGATTGTGACATCACTTCTCACATCACGGTTGTTTGTGATGTCACTGTGCTCACATGACATCACAGGACGACGCTGGATCCTGACACTTGTCCCCCCCCCCCCCCTGTAGGGAGCGATGGCGCTGGTGTATCTGAGTGTGGAGGACATCTTCCAGCTCATCAATTATTACAGCTTCAGTTACTGGCTGTTTGTGGGTCTGTCCATCGCCGGGCAGCTGTATCTGCGCTGGAAGGAGCCGGACAGAGCCAGGCCACTCAAGGTCAGAGGAGGGCATGGTGACCTCGGGGGGGGGGGGGGACGTGCGTCACTGTGTGTGACCTCGGGGGAGGGGACGTGCGTCACTGTGTGTGACCTCGGGGGGGGGGGTGCGTCACTGTGTGTGACCTCGGGGGGGGGGGGAGGGGGAGGGGGACATGCGTCATTGTGTGGGACCTTGGGGGGACGTGCATCACTGTGTGTGACCTTGGGGGGGGTACGTCACTGTGTGTGACCTCGGGGGGGATGACGTGCGTCACTGTGTGTGACCTTGGGGGGACGTGCGTCACTGTGACCTCGGGGGGGGGGGGGACGTGCGTGACTGTGTGACACCTGGGGGGGGGACGTGAGTCACTATGTGTGACCTCGGGGGGGATGTGCGTCACTGTGTGTGACCTCGGGGGGGGGGTGCGTCACTGTGTGTGACCTCGGGGGGGGGGGAGGGGGACATGCGTCATTGTGTGTGACCTTGGGGGGACGTGCATCACTGTGTGTGACCTTGGGGGGGGTACGTTACTGTGTGTGACCTCGGGGGGGATGACGTGCGTCACTGTGTGTGACCTTGGGGGGACGTGCGTCACTGTGTGTGACCTCGGGGGGGGGGGTGCGTCACTGTGTGTGACCTCGGGGGGGGGACGTGCGTCACTGTGTGTGACCTTGGGGGGACGTGCGTCACTGTGTGTGAAAGGGGGGGGGGATGCATCACTGTGTGTGACCTTGGGGGGGGGGATGTGCGTCACTGTGTGTGACCTCAGGGGGGACGTGCGTCACTGTGTGTGACCTCGGGGGGGACGTGCGTCACTGTGTGTGACCTCGGGGGGGACGTGCGTCACTGTGTGTGACCTCGGGGGGGACGTGCGTCACTGTGTGTGACCTCGGGGGGGACGTGCGTCACTGTGTGTGACCTTGGGGGGAGGGGATGTGCGTGACTGTGTGACACCTGGGGGGGGACGTGAGTCACTGGGTGTGACCTCGGGGGGGGGGGGGGGTGCATCACTGTGTGACCTCGGGGGGGGGACGTGCGTCACTGTGTGTGACCTTGGGGGGAGGGGATGTGCGTGACTGTGTGACACCTGGGGGGGGGACGTGCATCAATGCGCGTGACCTGGGGGGTGGGGAAGGGAGATGTGCATGACCTCGGGGGGGGGGGAACGGGAGATGTGCATGACCTCGAGGGGGGGGGGGGGAACGGGAGATGTGCATGACCTCGGGGGGGAACGGGAGATGTGCATGACCTCGAGGGGGGGGGGAACGGGAGATATGCATGACCTCGAAGGGGGGTGCGTGACCCTCTGTCCCCCCCTCACAGCTGAGCCTGGTGTTCCCGGTGATATTCTGCCTCTGCACGGTGTTCCTGGTGGCGGTGCCTCTGTATAGTGACATAATAAACTCTCTGATTGGGGTGGGCATCGCGCTCTCCGGGGTCCCCGTCTACTTCCTCCTCGTCCGTGTCCCCGAGAAACGGAAACCTCTTTGTCTGCGACACGCAGCAGGTATGTATGCGTGTGCGACGCAAGTCCGTGTGTGTGTGTGTGACGCAAGTCCGTGTGTGTGTGTGTGTGTGTGTGTGACGCAAGTCTGTGTGTGTGTGTGTGTGTGTGCGACGCAAGTCCGTGTGTGTGTGTGTGTGTGTGTGCGACGCAAGTCCGTGTGTGTGTGTGTGACGCAAGTCTGTGTGTGTGTGTGACGCAAGTCCGTGTGTGTGTGTGTGTGTGTGTGACGCAAGTCTGTGTGTGTGTGTGTGTGTGTGACGCAAGTCCGTGTGTGTGTGTGTGTGTGTGACGCAAGTCCGTGTGTGTGTGTGTGACGCAAGTCCGTGTGTGTGTGTGTGACGCAAGTCTGTGTGTGTGTGCGTGTGTGTGACGCAAGTCTGTGTGTGTGTGTGACGCAAGTCCGTGTGTGTGTGTGTGTGTGTGACGCAAGTCTGTGTGTGCGTGCGTGTGTGTGACGCAAGTCCGTGTGTGTGTGTGTGTGACGCAAGTCTGTGTGTGTGTATGTGTGTGACGCAAGTCCGTGTGTGTGTGTGTGTGTGTGTGTGTGACGCAAGTCCGTGTGTGTGTGTGTGATGCAAGTCCGTGTGTGTGTGACGCAAGTCTGTGTGTGTGTGCGTGTGTGTGACGCAAGTCCGTGTGTGTGACGCAAGTCCGTGTGTGTGTGTGTGTGACGCAAGTCTGTGTGTGCGTGCGTGTGTGTGACGCAAGTCTGTGTGTGTGTGTGACACAAGTCCGTGTGCGTGTGTGTGTGTGACGCAAGTCCGTGTGTGTGACGCAAGTCCGTGTGTGTGACGCAAGTCCGTGTGTGTGTGATGCAAGTCCGTGTGTGTGTGTGACGCAAGTCCGTGTGTGTGTGTGTGACGCAAGTCCGTGTGTGTGTGTGTGTGTGCGACGCAAGTCCGTGTGTGTGTGTCACGCAAGTCCGTGTGTGTGTGTGACGCAAGTCCGTGTGTGTGACGCAAGTCTGTGTGTGTGTGCGTGTGTGTGACGCAAGTCTGTGTGTGTGTGTGTGTGTGTGACGCAAGTCCGTGTGTTTGTGTGTGCGACGCAAGTCCGTGTGTGTGTGTGACGCAAGTCCGTGTGTGTGTGACGCAAGCCCGTGTGTGTGTGTGACGCAAGTCCGTGTGTGTGTGTGTGTGACGCAAGTCCGTGTGTGTGTGTGTGTGACGCAAGTCTGTGTGTGTGTGCGTGTGTGTGACGCAAGTCCGTGTGTGTGTGTTTGTGTGACGCAAGTCCGTGTGTGTGTGTGTGACGCAAGTCCGTGTGTGTGTGTGTGACGCAAGTCCGTGTGTGTGACGCAAGTCCGTGTGTGTGTGTGTGACGCAAGTCCGTGTGTGTGTGTGTGTGACGCAAGTCCGTGTGTGTGTGTGTGTGCGACGCAAGTCCGTGTGTGTCACGCAAGTCCGTGTGTGTGTGTGTGACGCAAGTCTGTGTGTGTGTGCGTGTGTGTGACGCAAGTCCGTGTGTGTGTGTGTGTGTGTGACGCAAGTCCGTGTGTGTGTGCGCGATGCAAGTCCGTGTGTGTGACGCAAGTCCGTGTGTGTGTGACGCAAGTCCGTGTGTGTGTGACGCAAGTCCGTGTGTGTGTATGTGTGACGCAAGTCCGTGTGTGCGATGCAAGTCCGTGTGTGTGACGCAAGCCCGTGTGTGTGTGTGTGTGTGTGACGCAAGTCCGTGTGTGTGTGTGTGTGTGTGTGTGTGTGTGTGTGTGACGCAAGTCTGTGTGTGTGCGTGTGTGACGCAAGTCTGTGTGTGTGTGTGACGCAAGTCCGTGTGTGTGTGTGTGTGTGACGCAAGTCCGTGTGTGTGACGCAAGTCCGTGTGTGTGTGTGACGCAAGTCCGTGTGTGTGTGTGTGACGCAAGTCCGTGTGTGTGTGTGACGCAAGTCCGTGTGTGTGTGACGCAAGTCCGTGTGTGTGACGCAAGTCCGTGTGTGTGTGTGATGCAAGTCCGTGTGTGTGTGTGTGTGTGACGCAAGTCCGTGTGTGTGTGTGTGCGACGCAAGTCCGTGTGTGTGTGTGACGCAAGTCCGTGTGTGTGTGTGATGCAAGTCCTTGTGTGTGTGTGTGACGCAAGTCTGTGTGTGTGTGACGCAAAAGTCCGTGTGTGTGACGCAAGTCCGTGTGTGTGACGCAAGTCCGTGTGTGTGTGCGACGCAAGTCCGTGTGTGTGTGCGACGCAAGTCCGTGTGTGTGTGTGACGCAAGTCCGTGTGTGTGTGTGACGCAAGTCTGTGTGTGTGACGCAAGTCTGTGTGTGCGTGTGTGTGACGCAAGTCCGTGTGTGTGTGTGTGTGACGCAAGTCTGTGTGTGTGTGTGACGCAAGTCCGTGTGTGTGACGCAAGTCCGTGTGTGTGTGGGTGTGTGTGTGTGTATGACGCAAGTCCATGTGTGTGTGTGACGCAAGTCCGTGTCCGTGTGTGTGTGTGTGTGTGTGACGCAAGTCCGTGTGTGTGTGTGTGTGTGTGATGCAAGTCCGTGTGTGTGTGTGTGTGACGCAAGTCCGTGTGTGTGTGTGTGTGTGTGTGTGTGTGACGCAAGTCCGTGTGTGTGTGTGTGACGCAAGTCCGTGTGTGTGTGTGTGTGTGTGTGTGTGACGCAAGTCCGTGTGTGTGTGTGTGTGTGTGACGCAAGTCCGTGTGTGTGTGTGTGAGTGACGCAAGTCCGTGTGTGTGTGTGTGAGTGACGCAAGTCCGTGTGTGTGATCATCGCTCCGTGAACAGTTTGGAGCCAGATGATGGCAACTCAATCTCGCGCGCGGCGGGCAGATGATGGCGGCTCAGTCTCGCACGCGGCAGTAGATGATGGCAGCTCAGTCGCGCGCGGCGGGCAGATGATGGCGGCTTAGTCTCGGGCGCGGCGGGCAGATGATGGCGGCTCAGTCTCGCACGCGGCAGTAGATGATGGCGGCTCAGTCTCGCGCGCGGCGGGCAGATGATGGCGGCTCAGTCTCGCGCGGCGGGCAGATGATGGCGGCTCAGTCTCGCGGGCAGATGATGGCGGCTCAGTCTCGCGCGCGGCGGGCAGATGATGGCGGCTCAGTCTCGCGCGCGGCGGGCAGATGATGGCGGCTCAGTCTCGCGCGCGGCGTGCAGATGATGGCGGCTCAGTCTAGCGCGCGGCTGAGAGATGATGGCGGCTCAGTCTCGCGCGCGGTGGGCAGATGATGGCGGCTCAGTCTCACGCGCGGCGGGCAGATGATGGCGGCTCAGTCTCGCGCGCGGCGGGCAGATGATGGCGGCTCAGTCTCGCGCGCGGAGGGCAGATGATGGCGGCTCAGTCTCGCACACGGCGGCAGATGATGGCGGCTCAGTCTCGCGCGCGGCGGCAGATGATGGCGGCTCAGTCTCACGCGCGGCGGCAGATGATGGCGGCTCAGTCTCGCGCGCGGCTGAGATGACGGCTCACTCTGTCTTTTCTTGCAGCTGCTGTGACGCGCTACACTCAGATCCTCTGCAACTCGGTTATGACGGAGATGGACACGGAGGAGACAAAACCGGAGTCCAAATCCAACTGAGGAGAGCCGCTCCCCTCCGAACCTCCTCCCCATCACGGCTGCTGGGCCGACGGAAACCTCACGCGTCGCCATAATTTATTTCTTACACTGGATGGGTTTCTGTGCCCTCGTTGCTCACCCCGACACTGCGGGACTGACAGGAGAGGGTGTTAACCGGATCTCTCTGGCAGGGAAGGGGTTAATCAGTGCCCCGTCTCCGAGGCGGGAATGTTAAACGGGTAAAATTGCCGTCCTGTGCCATGTTTGTTTTTTTGGGGGCGAGGGGTTCCTCCATATTAACAAGCCGCCTGCCCCCCAGAGTGCCTTTTATTACGTCAGGAATCGGAAGACGGGTATCTTCACCGATGACTTACTGCGTTGAAGAAATGGAACGGAGTAAGGTCCCTGTCACGTCTGCGCAGGGCAGCAGGGAGATGTGACAGTCTGGCGCCCCCCCCTTGGGGTGCGGTGCCTTGGTATAGACGAGCAATAAACAGAGAAGCCTTGTGATCTCTCTCCGTGTGTTATTGTGTTATTGTATAATCTGCTTCGGGACTTCAGTACACAACACGGCAGTTTCTCCAGAGTATGAGGGGCACTCTATGGAATCTTCTATTGCAGGACTTGCAACAACACAATTCAATGTAATTTACCATATGTACACACGAATAGCATCGCATCAATAACATCAACTGGCTGAATGTTTGAATATTAACGGCCATTGGAAAGGTTCTTGCTTTATCCGACAGGTTCCTTCTTCCCCCCCTCCCGTTGTCCCCTTGTGAGCCCTGGCTTTTGAATGACATGATAGGATGACCGCTTTCGTCCAGAAGATCCTCTGTGGACAGATGACACCCACCAAAATTTTTTTCCTCCTTCCACCTGATCTTCCCATCCTCAGCGTCGGGCCGCGTACCGCCCGTCTGTTTCCGGCAGCGACAGCTCTGAATGCTTCTTCTTTGCCACAACCTTTCCTTCTGACCACTCGAAGGCCCGCCTCCTGCACATTTCCTGTACGCTCTGAGAGCCGAGGTCTCTGTATTTATTGGTGCTCGTCTAACTAGACCTTTTAATACCTTGGTGCTTCTTTACTGGTTCCATCATTGCTTACAGTTGGGAGGCGGGGTGGTCCTCTCTTGCCGAGCCTTCTTCTGTGGCTGCGGGAAGATCTCCCTTTAGTTTTTTCTCGAGTGTAGATTCCGTTTCTTGGTTCATATTTGCATCCCTAGTGACTTGCCTCATAACCGTAAAGCCCTATCCTAATGATTCACCGATGTCTTCTCTTACACTGGGTCATTTTTTCCGGGGTTATTGTGATGTGCATCCAGACCTTCTCTAAAAGTGTGTCCGCTCTCGACGCCGGTAACAAACTATTTCCTTCTTACAGTTCCCTTTGGTGTGGTGAAGTTCTCTACATAATGAGCACTTACATTTTATCACAGCTGTACGACAGATGCTTGACTGAGCCACGTGTGGTTGGCCGGGATAGAAGTGGGTTCCTCTCTCAGCCCCCAAATAGAACATGTGCTGCTGCTTCTTTGTCTTAACTTCTCTCTGACTTTCCAACGCGTTCCACATTTCATCGTCGTACGTTTTGGTTGGCGTGTTTATCACCGTACCTGGTCCATGTAGCCCGAACATTGTCTGACGGGGCTCCCACTTCTGACTGGGATAGCAGGGTACGTGTTACTGCTACAGGTTTGCAGATTCTCCCAGATTTGTTATTCCTTTGTTTTGTGAAACTGGTCCCAGAAAACATCCAACTGGTGCCATAACTTAAAGCTAATATCGAGACCCAGGAGCATGTATTAGGGCATAGATTTAGTTTGCTGCAAACCCCATAGAGTCTGTTTATAAACTTATCCCAGACAGGTGTTTCATTGGAAGATCAGTCTCTGGACCTGTGTATTTCATCCTCGCAGCATTTCATTGGCTTTAAGATGTTTGAACCCCTAAAACCAACCCTTTATTAAATAATACAAGTCACAGCTTTTATTAAATATATACAAAGTATGGTGAAAACAATGGGGTAATGCTCAGTTGTTCTGTAACCACACATAAGCCTGAGGGATACCCCCGGCTTGTAACTATTTGCCAATTGCAGCCAAAGCTACTTGGTCTAAAACGCACAACACCGTTGGAAGGTCACTGCCATACCGGCCGCCCAAGTCGAGTATGACCCAGTCTTCCCTAATTGATTACTGGAGGTACCTTATACCTCCCTAAAGGGAGCCAGCTTTTGCCAGGGTCCCTTCCCCCTGTAATGCCTTCCCACCAGGGTCCCATCCCCCTGTAATGCCTTCCCACCAGGGTCCCATCCCTCTCTAATGCCTTCCCACCAGGGTCCCATCCCCCTGTAATGCCTTCCCACTAGGATCCCATCCCCCTGTAATGCCTTCCCACCAGGGTCCCTTCCCCCTCTAATGCCTTCCCACCAGGGTCCCTTCCCCCTGTAATGCCTTCCCACCAGGGTCCCTTCCCCCTGTAATGCCTTCCCACCAGGGTCCCATCCCCCTGTAATGCCTTCCCACCAGGGTCCCATCCCCCTGTAATGCCTTCCCACCAGGGTCCCATCCCCCTGTAATACCTTCTCACCAGGGTCCCATCCCCCTCTAATGCCTTACACCAGGGTCCCATCCCCCTCTAATGCCTTCCCACCAGGGTTCCATTCCCCTGTAATGCCTTCCCACCAGGGTCCCATCCCCCTGTAATGCCTTCCCACCAGGGTCCCATCCCCCTGTAATGCCTTCCCACCAGGGTCCCATCCCCCTGTAATGCCTTCCCACCAGGGTCCCATCCCCCTGTAATGCCTTCCCACCAGGATCCCATCCCCCTGTAATGCCTTCCCACCAGGGTCCCATCCCCCTGTAATGCCTTCCCACCAGGGTTCCATCCCCCTGTAATGCCTTCCCACTAGGGTCCCATCCCCCTGTAATGCCTTCCCACCAGGGTCCCATCCCCCTGTAATGCCTTCCCACCAGGGTCTCATCCCCCTGTAATGCCTTCCCACCAGGGTCCCATCCCCCTGTAATGCCTTCCCACCAGGGTCCCATCCCCCTGTAATGCCTTCCCACCAGGGTCCCATCCCCCTGTAATGCCTTCCCACTAGGGTCCCATCCCCCTCTAATGCCTTCCCACCAGGGTCCCATCCCCCTGTAATGCCTTCCCACCAGGGTTCCATCCCCCTGTAATGCCTTCCCACCAGGGTCCCATCCCCCTGTAATGCCTTCCCACCAGGGTCCCATCCCCCTGTAATGCCTTCCCACCAGGGTCCCATCCCCATCTAATGCCTTCCCACCAGGGTCCCATCCCCCTGTAATGCCTTCCCACCAGGGTCCCATCCCCCTGTAATGCCTTCACACCAGGGTCCCATCCCCCTGTAATGCCTTCCCATCAGGGTCCCATCCCCCTGTAATGCCTTCCCACCAGGGTCCCATCCCCCTGTAATGCCTTCCCACCAGGGTCCCATCCCCCTGTAATGCCTTCCCTCCAGGGTCCCTTCCCCCTGTAATGCCTTCCCACCAGGGTCCCATCCCCCTGTAATGCCTTCCCTCCAGGGTCCCTTCCCCCTGTAATGCCTTCCCACCAGGGTCCCATCCCCCTCTAATGCCTTCCCACCAGGGTCCCATCCCCCTGTAATGCCTTCCCACCAGGGTCCCATCCCCCTGTAATGCCTTCCCACCAGGGTCCCATCCCCCTGTAATGCCTTCCCACCAGGGTCCCATCCCCCTGTAATGCCTTCCCACCAGGGTCCCATCCTCCTCTAATGCCTTCCCACCAGGGTCCCTTCCCACCAGGGTCCCTTCCCACCAGGGTCCCTTTCCACCAGGGTCCCTTTCCACCAGGGTCCCATCCCCCTCTAATGCCTTCCCACCAGGGTCCCATCCCCCTCTAATGCCTTCCCACCAGGGTCCCTTCCCACCAGGGTCCCTTCCCACCAGGGTCCCATCCCCCTCTAATGCCTTTCCACCAGGGTCCCTTCCCACCAGGGTCCCTTCCCCCTCTAATGCCTTCCCACCAGGGTCCCATCCCCCTCTAATGCCTTCCCACCAGGGTTCCATCCCCCTGCAATGCCTTCCCACCAGGGTCCCATCCCCCTGTAATGCCTTCCCACCAGGGTCCCATCCCCCTGTAATGCCTTCCCACCAGGGTCCCATCCTCCTCTAATGCCTTCCCACCAGGGTCCCTTCCCACCAGGGTCCCTTCCCACCAGGGTCCCATCCCCCTCTAATGCCTTCCCACCAGGGTCCCTTCCCACCAGGGTCCCTTTCCACCAGGGTCCCATCCCCCTCTAATGCCTTCCCACCAGGGTCCCATCCCCCTCTAATGCCTTCCCACCAGGGTCCCTTCCCACCAGGGTCCCATCCCCCTCTAATGCCTTTCCACCAGGGTCCCTTCCCACCAGGGTCCCTTCCCCCTCTAATGCCTTCCCACCAGGGTCTCATGCCCCCATGTCCCTTCTCTCCTCTAACACCTTCCCGCCAGTGTCTACTCCACTCCGTGCAACACACGAGGTTTCAACTTCCTGCCCCAAGCAACATGGCATCTTCAGTCCCCCAGGGCGGAGCTGCCTCCGTTTCCCCTCCCACCTCGTACATCCAACTGCTGATTGGCTCACAAAGTGGGGCGGGGACCCGATTATAAAGGCAAGTACGTACTTTTCAACTTGCTTGTATTGAAAAAACGAATCGCCTTATAATCGTTTTATCCTTTCTAGTCTCTTCCTTTCCTTTTTCGATCTCCTTTTGCAGCCTTGTGCTCTCATTTCTACGCTCAACGCATGGATATATTCAGTTTCGCTGCTCACTCCGGCTCAACAGAAAAGGAGGTGCTGGAAGCGCGTTCGCTATAAAACAATAAGGGATGTGACCTCAAGTGATTAAATAAAATCAAGAGTGCAAGGAAAACTCGTACACATGGGCAGGGCTGCCCGATGTCAAACCGAGCGAACGAGATCGGAAAACTGTTTGTAACAAATACGAACCGGCGCCTCAAAAAATGTCCAATAAATGTCCAAATTTGCAGATAGATGGTATCGGGAACCTTGTTGGGAAGTCCAACCTGGCACACCCGGATCGGCTTGGTGGATCCACAGAGACGTATCTCAGGAGATGCGGGATTAAACACAAGAGAAAGTCATAGTGTATATATATAAATATACTGCTACAAGAGAACAAACAGAGGAACACACAATACAATACTAACGGGGAACAATAGCGATAGGCAGCACTCTGAGAAAGTAACAGGCTATTTGCAGGGCGCCAAAGGAACAACGGAGGACCTTAATTCCTCCTAAAACAGTAACTAATACAACAAAGTAACTAGAAAGAAAAATGTCACGGGAGCATAAATATAACTGATGAAATCTAGAAGTGTTAAGGTGTCTTCAGAATAAGCAGATTAAACAATGTGCTGATATTAAAACATAAAATGTTTATTTAAAATATACCAAAATAAGCACACACACACAAAAAATTCCATATATGGAAGTAGATTAGATATGGAACCCTGTAACTTGATTAAGATTTATTCTGGAGGCCAGTGTCATATGTAGTATGATTAGCCCAGATAGGTTCAACTCGTTCCTTTTACAAGCACAATAAGTTCTTTGTCTTTCTTTACTTTATTGAGAAAAAGCATGGATTTACAAAGGCACTTGTGGATGATGGTGTTGTGAGAGAATGTCTCTATGGTGAGTGCGCTTGATAGTGGGGAAAGGTGAAAAAAGGATGAGGCCTTGCCAGTAGAGCAAATTACAGGAGGGTACTCACTCAGCCAGTGTGAAGGTGGAAAAGGAAGTGCCAGTGTATTCTGGGTAGCAAGATAGCCTGGGGGCAGACCCTCTGTAGGCAAGGCAGAGGGGGAGAAGGCAGACTAGCCCATTCTGATAGAAAGGCTGAGGTTGCTGTAGCAACTCACTGGCATAATGCAGAGACAGGGATCACAACACTGTGTCTAACACACAGGCACTGTGTGAGTGTACAGAGCAAAATACATGCAGCTGGAACTGAGAACGTGACAAGCAGAAGCTGCAAAGGAAAGGGGGGGGGGGTGAAACAGAAATGTGGTTCTTGTTCCATGATAAGATTAATCAAACCCGCATAATTACATAAAAAATAACAAGACAAATATATCCAGAGTTTGGACTGGGTCTCACAGTATTTGGTTGGACCCTTTGTGGTGTAGAAACTGGTTGACTCCAGTGATGATTCCAAAGTTGGATTGCAATTTGAGTTGGTATTGAACACAACAAACACCACTTTATATATCAGTCTCTCTGTACCCAGCGGGTTGTACGTTAAAGTCCGTGTGGGTTGTTTGTGCCACATGTGGCTGTGTCCTGGTAGCCTGGGATTGTCTGTGTGTTATCCTCTTACACATATTTGTACATTCAGTTGGAAGTGTTGGCGTGCTTGCACTAGTAAAGGTATTGATTTGCTGCGATGTATAGAATGGTTCTCTGCCGAAAGCTGTAATGATTGATTATTGGCGTTGTTAATGCTGCATGCAGGATAGTTTGGTGGGTATCTATGCCGGTAACAGTGTATGCGCAGTTCTTACTCACGGACTCCTAACGGTAATGGCGCAAACCTCCGCCGTTGGATTCTCTCCGATTTTGAGTTGGAGTCTGCTTCCCGTGCCTGCAGATCTCTCACGGCTGCAGTGTCCGTCTGTGCTGGTTACCTTGTCTTTGGCGTTGTACTCGCACCTCAAAGATCCTCGCAGCTGCCGCTCAGCTTTCCATGCTTCGCTACTCCTCCACTCCCAATTCACCTGAGTTAGTCATATGGTGGTAACTCAGGCTTCACACCAGGATCCACTCCGATCCGTCACGCGTCTATCACCGGCACGCCAAGCAGGTAGAATGCCTTCTCCTCGGTGATCCGATTTGGCGCCAAACACGGACAAACAGGTCTGTAGGTGAATAATGCAATACGGGTGCTCACAGGTTTGCAAGTTGCAGGTGTCCCACACCTACGCGTTTCACCAAAGGTTGGCTTCATCAGGGGTATAATTGCTGCTATGAAAGGCTCCCTTTTATAGTGAACACAGGTGTGTTTCTTGATTGGTAAAATCCTCGATCCAATTCCGCTATGTAAAACTTTTCTTTCTCCCTTTTTTAGCAGTAACATTATGCTTGAGTCTATTCCCGCCCCTCACATCTAAAACATGCTGCAAAAAAGCATAATAACAACCTTCAAGCACATATAAATTCTACTTCAACTCATCGTAAGTGCTTGGGATCTTTGTCATTAAATTATACATTATGGATACATGTTTCAAGAATGCTAAATGTAATCGTAACTACTTGTGTTAATGCATATTTGTATAACATCAACATACAAACAGATACAAGTTGATATATACACAATCTCAGGGATTATTGATGTGTTTTGTATACTAAAAAGCATTATACTGCCATCTAGTGACTAGAAAAGATATAAACAGCAAATGTTTATCCTGAAATATCCCAGAATACATCTAGCATTAATTGAGGACCAACATATTGATCGGATGTCTATAGATATTTTCTATTGATACTCCATTGATATATTTAAAATGGAGAACATGACAAAATCTGCTGAAAGACTGTTTAACTTTATATATAGCATTCAGGATTATATGACAGAAACAATCATGTTGGATATTTGTGTCAAAAGTTGTGATGTTAAGGTCACCATATATAGACATATTGACGACAACTTTTAATGATCATTTATATAGTTTACATTTTTTATGGTTCATAAATAGGTATCTAACTGGAGACAAAGGTGGAAATACAATACATAAGATAGAATTAGAGAATTTTGCAGCAATTGCTAACAAGTTTATAGTAATGAGCACTCTACTAGATGAAAGTATATTCGAAGAAAGGACACCAAATCGTACTCAATATTATGTCCCAGAAGGGTCAAAAGTCTTGTGTATAAATCCAATAGGATTCGCGGTTGGAAATTTTCGTAATGAAATCCCCCCCCACCAATTTGGTTTTACCAACTCAATGCCACAAAAGGTAAGATGATCCAGTTTGCAGTTGTGTGTCTCCTTATAGTGTTTAGAGTCTCTATACCTCTCTCTCTATAGCGGATATGTTCGTTAATACGTACTTTTAGCGTTCTTTTTGAACGACCCACGTACGGGGCTCCGCACTCACATGGTGGGAGGTATACGGCACCTTTGCTGTTGCAAGATATACTTTCTTTTATGGTGAATTTCTCCCCGTAACTTTTGACACATTCACTCATTTTGCTCAGTTGATTTCTACTACAATGGCAGGCTGTGCAGTGCATACATGTGTGAAAACCTGCAGAGACTTTTTCTAACCATGTTTTTGTTCCTTTCAGAAAACATGTATCCATAATGTACAATTTAATGACAGAGATCCCAAGCACTTACGATGAGTTCAAATAGAATTTATATGTGCTTGAAGGTTGTTAAATATGCTTTTTTGCAGCATGTTTTAGATGTGAGGGGCGGGAATAGACTCAAGCATAATGTTACTGCTAAAAAAGGGAGAAAGAGAAGTTTTACATAGCGGAATTGGATCGAGGATTTTACCAATCAAGAAACACACCTGTGTTCACTATAAAAGGGAGCCTTTCATAGCAGCAATTATACCCCTGATGAAGCCAACCTTTGGTGAAACGCGTAGGGTGGGACACCTGCAACTTGCAAACCTGTGAGCACACGTATTGCATTATTCACCTACAGACCTGTTTGTCCGTGTTTGGCGCCAAATCGGATCACCGAGGAGAAGGCATACTACCTGCTTGGTGTGCCGGAGATAGACGCGTGACGGATCGGAGTGGATCCTGGTGTGAGGCCTGAGTTACCACCATATGACTAACTCAGGTGAATTGGGAGTTGAGGAGTAGCGAAGCATGGAAAGCTGAGCGGCAGCTGCGAGGATCTTTGAGGTGCGAGTACAACGCCAAAGACAAGGTAACCAGCACAGACGGACACTGCAGCCGTGAGAGATCTGCAGGCACGGGAAGCAGACTCCAACTCAAAATCGGAGAGAATCCAACGGCGGAGGTTTGCGCCATTACCGTTAGGAGTCCGTGAGTAAGAACTGCGCATACACTGTTACCGGCACAGATACCCACCAAACTATCCTGCATGCAGCATTAACAACGCCAATAATCAATCATTACAGCTTTCGGCAGAGAACCATTCTATACATCGCAGCAAATCAATACCTTTACTAGTGCAAGCACGCCAACACTTCCAACTGAATGTACAAATATGTGTAAGAGGATAACACACAGACAATCCCAGGCTACCAGGTCACAGCCACATGTGGCACAAACAACCCACACGGACTTTAACGTACAACCCGCTGGGTACAAAGAGACTGATATATAAAGTGGTGTTTGTTGTGTTCAATACCAACTCAAATTGCAATCCAACTTTGGAATCATCACTGGAGTCAACCAGTTTCTACACCACAAAGGGTCCAACCAAATACTGTGAGACCCAGTCCAAACTCTTACACAAAAAGGAAGCGCAAAAGAGCAAAGAACCATCAGTCAAAATTCCAAAACTTTATAAATTGATTCAAAATAACAAAAAAAAAATCACATAAAATACATGATAGAATAAAAAAAATCACATTGGATCTGTAGACCCACACAATCTAAGCACAATGGTGAATTCCCAATTCAAAATCCCACTGAACTAAAGCTGAATCAGTTCAGGGTGCGGAAAGATGTTTACTGCTTACATATGAAGGAGAACACACCCAGTGCTAGACCGGTGAGTATCCGCAGCAGGCTGGGCTTCCGTCGTCACGTCCGCTCCCCGCTGCGTGATGACGTCACCTCTACGCGTTTCGCGTTATGTAATTATGCGGGTTTGATTAAGCTTAATCAAGTTACAGGTTTCCATATCTAATCTATTTCCATATATAGAAGGTTTTTTTTTGTGTGTGCTTATTTTGGTATATTTTAAATAAATGGTTTTTGTTTTATTATCAGCACATTGTTTAATCTGCTTATTCTGAAGAAAACTTGGTCACCTTAACACTTCTAGATTTCATCAGTAATATTTATGCGCCCGAGTGTCTTTTTTCTTTCTAGTAACTTTGTTGTATTAGTTACTGTTTTAGGAGGAATTAGGGTCCTCCGTTGTTCCTTTGGCGCCCTGCAAATAGCCTGTTACTTCCTCAGAGTGCTGCCTATCGCTATTGTTCCCCGTTAGTATTCTATTGTTTGTTCTCTTGTATTTAATCCCGCATGTCCTGAGATATGTTTCTGTGGATTCATCCAGCCGATCCGGGTGTGCCAGGTTGGACTTTCCAACGAGGTTCCCTATACCATTTATCATCACATTTGGACATTTATTGAGGCGCCGGTTTGTATTTGTTACATGCTCACTCCGGCTGCCTTAATACTGTACACCTCTTTTACTGTACATCTCTTTTACTGTACACCTCTTTTCGTGTATCTGTAACATTTGGGTCTTCCGCCGTCTCCACTCATTGTCCTGGGGAGATTCAGACCAGCTCTGTCCTGGATCAGAGGCCATGCAGAGCCCCTAGTGGGAGCTCAGCAGAATACGTCCTCTCTCTAGAAGGCTGAGTCCCCGCTGGCGCTGGGCGCGCTCATGCTTGGAGAGCGCTCCAAGCATGAGCGCCGGGTGTCCTGGCATTTACGCGCGAGGGGGGGGCATTACGGGTAGTTGAGCGCGCTAGAAAGTCATTTTTTGTTTTGTTTACATAAGCGCCGAGCGCGGGTGAGCATGTGTGTTTACATATATCTATATATATAAAGACAAAAAAGGGAAAAAGTATTCCAAAATTAGCACTCGGGTATACTCACTAAATATGTAATAGCACCTATGTATATAAATTGCAAGAGAGGGTACACAATAGACCCTCTCCCCAACAGGACCGGCCCGTCAGCAAAATGCACACATGTAAGTCTGAGAAAAGGAACACAGGTAGAAGCCTCAAAACAATATTGCTAATAATATATGGTGATAATAGAAAAATTAGTGTGCAAAAAGCGCTACTATCACCAAAAATTAAACTAGGAACAATAAATGATTAAATAATACCACAATGGTGCATGAAGTCAAATGGTAAAGTCCTGTGATAGTGTCCAAAAAGCAGCCTAAAAAGTCCACTGGGTGTCTAATGTCCAGTATGAAAAGCAAAACATAAGCAGGCCTCTCTGGCGCTGAGGATTAGAGGAGCACGATGGAGCTAAGATGGTGAATGCTTGGATCTTAGGAATGACGTACCTCAGGAAAAGGAGACACAAATAACATATCCTTTGTGGCACAGCAGGGACACCGTAGTGGAAGTGCAGCGTGTGACGTCATCCGGAGCAGCGGAGGGGCAGCCGATTCAGAGGAGCTGGCGCCTTGAAGCTGACACGGTGACAGAGAACACCATCCACAGACGGGGGAAGTCCAATCTGCGTTGTGAGATTGTCCACATTGAGGCCTGAGACCTGGCCACTTGATGTGAGTAGGTTTCCAATTTTTACCCACGGCGGAGGAGGGTGTGACATCGGTCATTTAGATCATCGCCCAATGTCATCACCATTGTGAACACAGTGTGCGCTCACATGTATAATGTTCACCATTTTTACCTTTTTTACACTATTAAATCCTTTGCTTTTATTCACCTTGCTTATCAGTTTATATCTCAGGATAATGCACTATAGCAGTGTGTATGTTATTTGTGTCTCCTTTTCCTGAGGTACGTCATTCCTAAGATCCAAGCATTTACCATCTTAGCTCCATCGTGCTCTTCTAATCCTCAGCGCCAGAGGTCTGTTCATGTTTTGCTTTTAATAATATATGGTGGTAAGCATATTAGTGTTCCTTTCCCAGGCTTACATGTGTGCATCTAGCTGATGGGCCGGTCCTGGTGGGGAGAGGGTCTATTGTGTACCCTCTCTTGCAATTTATATACATAGGTGCTATTACATATTCAGTATTCCTTTCGCTTATGTTTGTTTTTGTTTGATATTTGGTTTATCCTTTATTCATTGTTATAAGGGGTTGTCAGGGAATGTTTTTATTTATGCGATGTTTATAATAAACTTTATTTAGTGAGTATACCCGAGTGCTAAGTTTGGAATACTTTCTCCCTTTTTTGTCTTTATATATTTCTTATTCCAAGCAGCATTAGTGGCTTTTCATTAGACAGCCTGTGTACTAAGTGTGGTACTCTGTATATAGCACAGTCTGTAGCAGGCAATCTCATTTTGTGTTTCCATATATCTATATATGTAAGTAACCGCGGCAAGCGCCACCCGCTCAGCGCTCGCGGGGACTCTGCCTAAGGGTGACCTCCTGGCTGCAGAATATCAGGGACAGGCTCAGGCAGAGAACCACAGATAAATGATCACAAAAAGCCCCTAATCGCTGCACTCAAGGTAGGTCACACTAGGAGTGGTAATGTAGACACATTGAAAGCTAGAAATAGCCTAAACCATAGGTAGGATTGACCGCTAAGGTCACACAAGAGTGCACAAATATAATAACGTTTTATTAAACCATTAAAACCTGACAAAAAAAACACTTATAAAATAAATGAATAAAATCCCGATGTGCTGGGTGGAGGCAGTTGTGCAGTACCTATATCCTATAGTACCCCCATGGCATAACCATCTAATGTAATGTAATGATCCAAGCAGCCACACATGTACAGAGGGCTGTGCACACGGTGAGTCACAGTGAGGAGCCTGCGGCAGGTATAAGCAGCCAGAACACGTGTACAGAGGGCTGTGCACACGGTGAGTCACAGTGAGGAGCCTGCGGCAGGTATAAGCAGCCAGAACACGTGTACAGAGGGCTGTGCACACGGCGAGTCACAGTGAGGAGCCTGCGGCAGGTATAAGCAGCCAGAACACGTGTACAGAGGGCTGTGCACACGGCGAGTCACAGTGAGGAGCCTGCGGCAGCTATAAGCAGCCAGAACACGTGTACAGAGGGCTGTGCACACGGCGAGTCACAGTGAGGAGCCTGCGGCAGGTATAAGCAGCCAGAACACGTGTACAGAGGGCTGTGCACACGGCGAGTCACAGTGAGGAGCCTGCGGCAGGTATAAGCAGCCAGAACACGTGTACAGAGGGCTGTGCACACGGCGAGTCACAGTGAGGAGCCTGCGGCAGCTATAAGCAGCCAGAACACGTGTACAGAGGGCTGTGCACACGGCGAGTCACAGTGAGGAGCCTGCGGCAGGTATAAGCAGCCAGAACACGTGTACAGAGGACTGTGCACACGGCGAGTCACAGTGAGGAGCCTGCGGCAGGTATAAGCAGCCAGAACACGTGTACAGAGGGCTGTGCACACGGCGAGTCACAGTGAGGAGCCTGCGGCAGGTATAAGCAGCCAGAACACGTGTACAGAGGGCTGTGCACACGGCGAGTCACAGTGAGGAGCCTGCGCAGGTATAAGCAGCCAGAACACGTGTACAGAGGGCTGTGCACACGGCGAGTCACAGTGAGGAGCCTGCGGCAGGTATAAGCAGCCAGAACACGTGTACAGAGGGCTGTGCACACGGCGAGTCACAGTGAGGAGCCTGTGGCAGGTATAAGCAGCCAGAACACGTGTACAGAGGGCTGTGCACACGGCGAGTCAGTGAGGAGCCTGCGGCAGCTATAAGCAGCCAGAACACGTGTACAGAGGGCTGTGCACACGGCGAGTCACAGTGAGGAGCCTGCGGCAGGTATAAGCAGCCAGAACACGTGTACAGAGGACTGTGCACACGGCGAGTCACAGTGAGGAGCCTGCGGCAGGTATAAGCAGCCAGAACACGTGTACAGAGGGCTGTGCACACGGCGAGTCACAGTGAGGAGCCTGCGGCAGCTATAAGCAGCCAGAACACGTATACAGAGGGCTGTGCACACGGCGAGTCACAGTGAGGAGCCTGCGGCAGGTATAAGCAGCCAGAACACGTGTACAGAGGGCTGTGCACACGGCGAGTCACAGTGAGGAGCCTGCGGCAGCTATAAGCAGCCAGAACACGTGTACAGAGGGCTGTGCACACGGCGAGTCACAGTGAGGAGCCTGCGGCAGGTATAAGCAGCCAGAACACGTGTACAGAGGGCTGTGCACACGGCGAGTCACAGTGAGGAGCCTGCGGCAGGTATAAGCAGCCAGAACACGTGTACAGAGGGCTGTGCACACGGTGAGTCACAGTGAGGCGCCTGCGGCAGGTATAAGCAGCCAGAACACGTGTACAGAGGGCTGTGCACACGGCGAGTCACAGTGAGGAGCCTGCGGCAGGTATAAGCAGCCAGAACACGTGTACAGAGGGCTGTGCACACGGCGAGTCACAGTGAGGAGCCTGCGGCAGGTATAAGCAGCCAGAACACGTGTACAGAGGGCTGTGCACACGGCGAGTCACAGTGAGGAGCCTGCGGCAGGTATAAGCAGCCAGAACACGTGTACAGAGGGCTGTGCACACGGCGAGTCACAGTGAGGAGCCTGCGGCAGCTATAAGCAGCCAGAACACGTGTACAGAGGGCTGTGCACACGGCGAGTCACAGTGAGGAGCCTGCGGCAGGTATAAGCAGCCAGAACACGTGTACAGAGGGCTGTGCACACGGCGAGTCACAGTGAGGAGCCTGCGGCAGGTATAAGCAGCCAGAACACGTGTACAGAGGGCTGTGCACACGGCGAGTCACAGTGAGGAGCCTGCGGCAGGTATAAGCAGCCAGAACACGTGTACAGAGGGCTGTGCACACGGCGAGTCACAGTGAGGAGCCTGCGGCAGGTATAAGCAGCCAGAACACGTGTACAGAGGGCTGTGCACACGGCGAGTCACAGTGAGGAGCCTGCGGCAGGTATAAGCAGCCAGAACACGTGTACAGAGGGCTGTGCACACGGCGAGTCACAGTGAGGAGCCTGCGGCAGCTATAAGCAGCCAGAACACGTGTACAGAGGGCTGTGCACACGGCGAGTCACAGTGAGGAGCCTGCGGCAGGTATAAGCAGCCAGAACACGTGTACAGAGGGCTGTGCACACGGCGAGTCACAGTGAGGAGCCTGCGGCAGGTATAAGCAGCCAGAACACGTGTAACCACCAAATGAGGTGAAGGCTGCAAAATATGGTGAGTGTACGGCCTGATCGCATCTGTAGTGTGGGTGCGAGTACACCGCTGATGCCCTGGAAAGATATCCGGAACGGACACTGCCTGCCTCCAACACCGCAGCGTGACCGTCAACGTGAGGACGTCACCCCAAAGTGCTACCACCACACGAAGAGGATTTTAATAAACTTTCTATTGAAGATATTTCATTGTTTATACTGTTATATTTTGGATGTAGTAAAGTTTTGTTATTTTCCTGATTTTAAATAGCTGCTCTGTACTGATCGCCAACCAGATATCATCTGAAGGACAAATTGAGTCTGAACCATCATCTCATGTATAGAGGGCAGTAATTGGGGTACTTTGGATCCCTTCGGATCAATTTTGTGCAATTTATTACTCCTTATGCACCTTGCATTTCATTTAGGTTTAATTACAATTAGGATATTAATAGGCGAGCGGTGTATTTTATTTTCATTATATACTAGCTGAGAGACCCGGCGTTGCCCGTGAGTTAAATTTCCCCGCTAGGAGGGGGGGGGGGGGGGACGGCCAGTGGACAGGAGGGGGGGGACAGCCAGTGGACAGGAGGGGGGGGACGGCCAGTGGACAGGGGGGGGACGGCCAGTGGACAGGGGGGGGACGGCCAGTGGACAGGAGGGGGGGGGGCGGCCAGTGGACAGGAGGGGGGGATGGCCAGTGTACAGGAGGGGGGGACAGCCAGTGGACAGGAGGGGATGGCGGCCAGTGGACAGGAGGGGAGGCAGTGGACAGGAGGGGGGGGCAGTGGACAGGAGGATGGGGAGGCAGTGGACAGGAGGAGGGGGGGGGCAGTGGACAGGAGGAGGGGGGGGGGCAGTGGACAGGAGGGGGGCAGTGGACAGGAGGAGGGGGGGCAGTGGACAGGAGGGGGGCAGTGGACAGGAGGGGGGAGCAGTGGACAGGAAGGGGGGGCAGTGGACAGGAGGGGGGGGCAGTGGACAGTGGACAGGAGGGGGGGGCAGTGGACAGGAGGGGGGCAGTGGACAGCAGGGGGAGGGGGCAGTGGACAGGACAGGCACCTGGCGTTGGCCGGGCTTAAAATGTCCAGCTCCCTCCTCTCCCCCTGTCTGTTTCTCCGGTCCCCCCTCATGCGCAGCTCCGGTCCCCATCCTACAGTGTCACACACACACACACACACACACACTCAGTGACACACACACACAGTGACACACACACACAGTGACACACACACACAGTGACACACACACACAGTGACACACACACACAGTGACACACACACACAGTGACACACACACACAGTGACACACACACTGTCACACACATACTCACACTCTCCCATACACACACAGTGGACAGGAGGGGGGTGGTTAGGGAGAGTGGAACGTCCAGCGATCCGAACAGGCGGCTCCCCACCTCCCGCAGGTGCAGGGCGGCGCACGTGAGGGTGAGTGTGATGGGGGGGGGGGGGGGGGGGGAGAGGACACGTGTGTGTGTGTCTCGCCGAGGGGGAAGAGTGTGGCAGTTGGGTGACGTCAGAGCCACCAATCTGATTTGCCAGAGGCTGAGGACCAATCAGATTCACCGCAGCTAGTACCAACCTTTCGATTTTATATATTAAGATAAACTAGCTGATAAACCCGGCGTTGCCCGTGATTGCTGGGGCGGGGGGCGTGGAGGGGCGGGAAGGGCAGGGAGGGGGGGGGGGTGAAGGGCAGGGAGGGGGGGGTGAAGGGCAGGGCTGGAGGGGGTGAAGGGCAGGGCCGGAGGGGGCGAAGGGCAGGGCCGGAGGGGGCGAAGGGCAGGGCCGGAGGGGGCGAAGGGCAGGGCCGGAGGGGGCGAAGGGCAGGGCCGGAGGGGGTGGGTGCGAAAGGCAGTGAGGGTTGGGGCGGGTACGAAGGGCAGGGAGGGTGGGGGTGGGGGCGAAGGGCAGGGAGGGTGGGGGCGAAGGGCAGGGAGGGTTGGGGTTGGGGCGAAGGGCAGGGACGGTGGGGGTGGGGGGAAGGGCAGGGAGGGTGGGGCGAAGGGCAGGTAGGGTGGGGGTGGGGGCGAAGGGCAGGGAGGGTGGGAGTGGGGACGAAGGGCAGGGAGGGTGGGGGCGAAGGGCAGGGAGGGTGGGGGCGAAGGGCAGGGAGGGCGGGGGCGAAGGGCAGGGAGGGCAGGGGCAAAGGGCAGGGAGGGTCGGGGGTGGGGGCGGAGGGCAGGGTGGGGGCGGAGGGCAGGGTGGGGGCGGAGGGCAGGGTGGGGGCGAAGGGCAGGGAGGGTGGGGGCAAAGGGCAGGGAGGGTGGGGGCGAAGGGCAGGGAGGGTGGGGGCGAAGGGCAGGGAGGGTGGGGGCAAAGGGCAGGGAGGGTGGGGGCGAAGGGCAGGGGCAAAGGGCAGGGAGGGTGGGGGCGAAGGGCAGGGAGGGTGGGGGTGGGGGTGAAGGGCAGGGAGGGTGGGGATGGGGGCGAAGGGCAGGGAGGGTGGGGATGGGGGCGAAGGGCAGGGAGGGTGGGCGAAGGGCAGGGAGGGGTTGAAGGGCAGGGAGGGGGTGAAGGGCAGGGCCGGAGGGGGTGAAGGGCAGGGCCGGAGGGGGTGAAGGGCAGGGCTGGAGGGGGTGAAGGGCAGGGCCGGAGGGGGTGAAGGGCAGGGCAGGAGGGGGTGAAGAGCAGGGCCGGAGGGGGTGAAGGGCCAGGCCGGGGGGGTGGTGAAGGGCCGGTCTGGGGTGAAGGGCCGGGGTGAAGGGCCGGGCCGGGGGGGGGGTGAAGGGCCGGGCCGGGGGGGGGGTGAAGGGCCGGGCCGGGTGAAGGGCCGGGGATGGGTGAAAGATCCCTTCACCTGCGGTTACTTACCTCGCACTGGGCCGCGCTCCTCCTCCTCCTCGGGTTCCTCGGCGGTCTCCGTTCCCCCCGGCGAGGCGGAGCTGAGACTCTCAGGTCAGGAGGTGGTGTGGGCCGCCGCCCGTACAGCTCCCGACTGAAAGAGCCGGAGCAGCGCTCCCGGGGATGGTGAGCTGGGGGCGCGGCCTCTAGGCCTGAAGTTGAGAGCGGCGAGAGCGTGCTCTTGGGGGGGGAGCAGTCTGTGGGAGGGAACACCGGGAGAGAGGATGAGCACCGGGAGAGAGGGTGATGTTTGTGAGGTCCAATACTCCGCCCCCTCTCAATGGAGTCACCGTCCCCAAAGTACCTAAGGGCCCTTGGGCACCCAACCCAGTGTCCACAAGGTCAAATCCCCCCACCCACTGTGTGGTACAGCCCTGCCCACTGTGTGAAGGTGAGTTGGCGCACTTAGTTGGGTACCTGCCGGGTGTCCACACCCGGGGACGCAGATGCTGTACTGAGGATGGGATCCACGGATTCGTTGCCGCAACCCGCAAAGCCTCCGCCTCTACGGTGGGCAGGTCCCGCAGGGATTGTACCACCGTTGATAGTCTCTGCAGTAGATGGGTGTCTGGTCCCAGAACACCGGAGGCCAGGATGCAGCCGCGTCCTGGCTGTGTCCCTCACTATTATGCTACAGGGGCAGTGTCCCTATCTATGGGCCTGTCCCTGCAGCAACCACAAGCAGAGGGGAGTTGGGGCCTAACAGGGGGTATCTGGCCTAGTGCAGGAGCCACAGACCCCTGCACACATCCTACCCCTTCCTTGTCCTAGCTTCGACTGGCATGGTCTCCAGCGCGCGAATAGTATCAATCTTGGAGCAGGGGGAATCCTGGAGTCCTAGTGGCTCTGCTGCAGCATGTGGTGCCTTGCCCCTATTGCATTATGGGGCTTGTAGTCCCTAACTGAGCTCTCTATCTAAATGCCCGTTCGTGCGTCTATTCGGCGCATGTGCAATCGCAGCCAAGATGGCGGCGCCCTGCAGAGGGAGCTGCCGGGGACCTCCGGCGAAGCAGTCACCCGCCGCAACTGGTTGCAGCCCTCTCCGCGCTACAGGTGTTCGCCGGGTGCACGTGCACTCCTCCGCCGGCAGCCGCACGCTCCCGCCCGCAGCGGATGTGAGGGGGACTAAGGGGAGCCCAGAGGGAGACCCTGCCACATTCTCCCACTGGTGAAAGTACTAACGTTCCTGCTTGGGAACAGCGTAACAACCATAACCGACAAAGAAATGATATAATAAAAATGCAGTGTCAAAGGTCACAAATTAACACATTGCAATGCTTTACATAAGATTGTACATTTGTGTAAACATCACAATAATGGAGTGTATTTTACTCCAAGACTACTGCTGAGCCTCATAGTGGCGTGCCCCAATTGCATTGCAGGCCATCCGGGTGGGCAGCCGGAGCTGTTCTTCAGCTACTCCCTCGGGGGCGCAGTAGGTATAGTCCTGAGGCTCAGCCTCTCCCATTGAGGGTATAAATGTTTCTGAATCGTCTGTGTGGTATGAAGCATGGGCTTCTGGGGTTCAGGGGTTGGCTTATTGGAGCTACCCTAGGGGGCGTTGTTTGTCGGGGCCCTTTACCCGTAGCTCCTCCAGGAGGTGCACCGGTATTTTGGGATCCTCTTTGAGAGGGTACCTCAATAGGATCCTCTACTGTCTATTTGATGGTTTCTTGTACAGTCTCTTGGCTAGCTTTGGATTGTTCCGGCTCACATTTCAGTGGTGTGGACAGTATCTCTGGTTCAATGTCTTCCACCTGCAGGTGGTTACGGTGCCATACCCTTACCTGGCCATCCGTGTCTTTTATATGGTAGACCGGGAGGCCCGGCATCTGGGACTCGACCTCGAACACACCGTCACGCCAACGGTCGGCTAGTTTATGTGTTCCGTGAATTCCAAGGTTGTGGAGAAGCACAGCATCTCCAGGGTGGATTTCCCGGTGTCTGACCTTATGACCATATCGCCTCTTGTTGTTGGCATTGAGTTGGGCAGCGGACTTTTCGCTTGCTGGTAAGCCTGTTGCAGGCATTCTTGGAGCCTTTGCACATATTTGAAGTGTGTATCCCATCTGTTGACACACGCCACCGTACATCCACAGGCAACCGGGCTTCTCGCCCAAACATAAGGAAGTAGGGGGAGAATCCCGTGGACTCGTGTCAGGTACAGTTGTACGCATGTGCCAAGGTTTCCACATGTCGAGTCCACTCTGTCTTCTGAGCGTCTTGCAACATACCGAGCATGTCCAGCAACGTCCTGTTGAATCGCTCCGGTAGTGCATCTCTCTCCGGGTGATAAGGAGTTGTCCGTGACTTGGTTATGCCCATTAATTTAAGCAGTTCCCTGATAAGTTGGCTTTAAAAGTCTCTGCCCTGATCTGTGTAGCTAATTTTGGAGGCCGTAATGGACGAAGTACCTCTCCCATAATATTTTGGCCACCATAATGGCCCTCTGATCTTTATTTGGAAAGGCTTGAGCTTACTGGGTGTAGTGATCTGTGACAACCAGCACATTTCCGATACCTCGGCTGTCGGGTTCAATACATAGAAAGTCCATGCATACTAAGTCCATGGGGCCCGAGCTCTTCAGGTGAGCCATTGGTGCGGCTCGAGTAGGGAGAGTCTTGCGCTGGATGCATCGTGAGCATCGGCGGCAGTGCTGTTCTACTGCTTCTCTCATACGTGGCCAGAAGAACCAGTCGCGCAACAGTCTGAAAGTCTTTTCTACGCCGAGGTGGCCATGGTCGTCGTGCAGAGCTTTCAGAACCATATGTTTGAGGTTCCTGGGCAGAACCAGTTGCTTTCTATCCGGGTGATTGTGGTACTACACCACCCGATAGAGGAGACTGTTATCGATCTTAAATGTATCAGCTTCTCTCATGAGTATTTATTTTATAAAATGTTTTACCAGGAAGTAATACATTGAGAGTTACCTCTCGTTTTCAAGTATGTCCCGGGCACATAGTTAAGACAAATAATACATGGTTACAAATACAGTTACATAAATGAACAGGGTATACATTATATACAAGACATTGCATGAACAGTTAAAGAAAATATATATTATGGGCGTATGAAACAGTTACAGACCAGATTAAAATGTGAGACAGCCTTAGATTTGAAAGAACTTAAACTGGTGGTGGATGTGAGAGTCTCTGGTAGGTTGTTCCAGTTTTGGGGTGCACGGTAAGAGAAGGAGGAGCGGCCGGATACTTTGTTGAGCCTTGGGACCATGAACAGTCTTTTGGAGTCTGATCTCAGGTGATAGCTGCTGCATGTGGTAGGGGTGAGGAGCTTGTTCAGGTAGCTGGGTAGCTTGCCCATAAAGAATTTAAAGGCAAGACAGGAAAGGTGAACTTTGCGCCCAGACTCGAGTGATGACCAATCTAGTTCTTTGAGCATTTCGCAGTGATGTGTGTTGTAGTTGCATTGGAGAACAAAATGACAAATTGAATTGTAGAGGGTGTCAAGTTTGCCAAGGTGAGTTTGAGGTGCTGAGCCATATACTATGTCTCCATAGTTAATAATTGGCATTAGCATCTGCTGTGCGATACGCTTTCTGACCAGGAGACTTAGGGAGGATTTGTTCCTGTAAAGTAGCCCTAGTTTGGCATAGGTCTTGGTTGTCAGGGTATCAATGTGCATCCCGAATGTTACGTGGGAGTCAAACCATAAACCCAGGTATTTCAAACTAGTGACAGGGGTTAGGGTGGTGTTAGCGTTGGTTCTAGTCTGGAGTTCAGTCGCTGGAAGCTTTAAAAATGTAGTCTTGGTCCCAAATACCATTGTTACAGTCTTGTCAGTGTTTAAAAACAGTTTGTTTTGGGAAATCCAGTTTTCGAGTCTCAAAAGCTCAGACTGAAGTATGTGTTGAAGGTCAGAGAGGCTATGGCTGTGTGCATATAGGATTGTGTCACCTGCATACATGTGTATTGAGGCTTCCTTACAAGCTGTGGGAAGATCATTAATGAACACTGAGAAGAGTAGGGGCCCCAGAACAGAGCCTTGTGGGACACCACAGGTGATATCCAGGGGGTTGGAGTTAGAGACTGAGATGGACACATGTTGGGATCTACCTGATAGGTAGGACTGAAACCAGTTTAAAGCATGCTGCCCTATTCCAGAGCTCTGGAGTTTGTTAAGCAGGATAGCATGATCAACTGTATCAAAAGCCTTTGCAAAATCTAGGAACACTGCACCAGTCAGTTGACCCCGTTCCATTCCACACTGGATTTCATTGCAAACTTTTAGCAGGGTAGTTACGGTGGAGTGTTTGGAACGAAAGCCAGATTGGAATTGGCTAGGGAAATTTGTCTTGGTATAGTAATCGCTTAATTGGGAGTGGACACATTTTTCCATGACTTTGGATAGAATTGGGAGAAGTGAGATTGGCCTGTAGTTTGAGACAGTGTTTTTGTCCCCACCGTTGAAGATAGGAATTGTCCCAAAGATCCAAGCATTTACCAACTTAGCTCCATCATGCTCCTCTAATCCTCAGCGCCAGAGGATAGAGTTGACTATGGAAGCAATTGGTTTGGCAATGGCTGGGGCACCAAGTTGTAGGAACCTAGATTGTGGTAAGTCGGGTCCGCATTGGCTGCTTAGTTTTAGTTTGAGGAGCGCTTGTGTAATCTCCTCTTCAGATACTGGGCCAAATTGAAAATTGTGGGCAGTGTTGGGAGGGGGTGGGGCTATGTGGGTACTCCCAGGATGAGATTCAGGTTTGTGGTTTGGGCTGCGTTTCGCTAATAAGTTAGTGGCACACCCCACAAAGTAATCATTGAATGCATTTGCAATGTCAATGGGGTTTGTCAGAGTAATATCCCCCTTAGTGATATTACTTGGTTGTTGATGGTTAGAATGCTGGAATATATTGTTGATAACCTTCCAGAAGTTAGCTGGGTTTGATGTATTTTGGTGGAGATTGTCAGAGTAATGTTGTGCTTTTGTGTGCCTTGTTTGCCTTGTGCACATGTTCCGCAGGCATCTGTAGTGATTGAGATCCTTGGTAGTCCCAGTTACTTTGCAGCTTTTCCACAAGGTATCCCTGAGCTGGTTGAGTGCAATAAGGTCAGTTATAACCCATGGAAGGCGGGCCCCCCATACCCTTATTCTGCGTAGTGGAGCATGGGTATCGCAGAGTTTTAAGAACTCGGATTGGAAATAGTCGAGCGCAGAATCAGGGTCGGGAATTAAATCGATTCTGTGCCATGGGCAGTTGGTAAGGTCATCCAGAAACTGTTGCGGTTTAAAGTTTTTTAATGTTCTACTGAGGAGAACTTTAGGGCTTGAATGGGGCGGTTTAATTTTCCTTACACAGTACACTATTGCATGGTCACTGAAAATATCAGGAATGATGCTAGAGGATTGGATTCTGCTGGGGTTTGAGGAAAGAATCCAGTCTAGCAAGGAATGGTTATGCGATTTCAGGTTTGTCCGTGTGGGTTGGGAAATGAGTTGTGATAGGTTAAGTGACTTGAGTTGTATCTGGATTTTGTGGTTTTTAGGGTCAGGCCAATTGAAGTTGAAATCCCCAAGAACTAGCAGCTCACTCTTCTCATTCATAGAGGAAATGGAGCCAAGAAACTGGGTGTTATCAGTCAGGGATTGTAGAGGGGCGGTAGATGCCAGAGAGCAAGATGGGCTTAGAAAAGGGGAGGCAGATTTTGCCAACTAGAATTTCAAAAGAGGGTGGGCTTGGGGGGCAATTTAACAGTGTAAATTGTAAGATGTCTGCAATATAAAATAACACCCCTCCTCCTCTCTTTGACCTATCTCTCCTAAAAATGGAGTATCCCTGAATGGCGATATTTGCATCAGGGGTTTTAGGGGTTAGCCATGTTTCTGTAAGAATGATGGCTTTGGGTTTATGCATAAGGCACCATGCCCTTAGTTCGTCCAGTTTGGGCAGCAGGCTCCGGATATTTATATGGGCGACAGATAGCCCTTTTTGGAATTTAAAGGTGGAATTCTCAGGGGCATGGGACAGAGTTGAAATGGGAGGACCTGGGTTAGGTTCAATATCACCTGCTAAAGAGAGTAATAGTATGAGTAGAAATTTGGGTAGTTGTTTGCAAGTTGTAAATTTGTGGTGTTTGCCATTAGAGTGAGCAGTGGTTGGGGTGCTGGTTTTTAGAGTTCTCCACCAACATTCAGCAGATAGTGCAAGGCTTTTGAGTAGTCCAGGGTGTATGGTGATGTTGGGTGTGGGCCAGGATGAAAGAGTTTGTAGTGAATAGAGGGAGTAACATCTCCATGAGGCCAGGAGAAAGAAAAAAGTTAAGATACATAGCAGGTTCATTATGCCAGAGGTAGGCAGTGCTGCATGGAGCTGTTGTGAGCAAAGTGAGTGTGTGCAGACTAAACAGCAGGGGTGTGCCTGTTCCTTGTCAAATGTTTTGCTGCATTGCAATGCTGGAGTCAATTCAGGGTTTCACTGGGCTGAGTGGGTGTGGGAGGTATTTTGTGCAGTCAGTTTTGGGAGAGGCTGCAGTGAAAAGTTGTAAAGGGGTAGGGGGGTTAAAATATGCAGCTTAACAAGCATGGGATCAAAGTGTGGTCATATAAGCTCACCGTTTGTTGCCTTGAGTAAGAGAGTTTGCAGAAAGGATGCAGTCCCCAGTCACCTCTAGTCAAACAATAGTCTAACTATATATTGTCACTTAAAATGATCACTTTAAATGCATCACTCTTAAGATGCCAATGCTACCCTGCCAATGCGACCATGTCGCTGGGAGCACGTTTCAGGATCTCAGGCTTGTTTTTCTGAATGGCCTGTCGGATAATCATGGCTACTGTATCCCGTATCTGATATTGTATTATATTCTTCCATCCAATGATCTTGTCATGAGTGATATTCATCCCTTTGGGTCACAGTAAGCAGTGGGGATGGCTTTGGATTTGCATCCTAAAGAATCCGTGACCCTCAGTTCAGAGAAGGCCACTTCATTGCCCACCATAGCTGATGTGTTGCACATAGCGCGCATCCCTGGTCCAGGTATCTCCTCCATGAGATCTGGAGTGGTGTTCAGTCCAGGACTTCGGGATAGGGCATCCGCTCCGATATTCAGAGGGCCTGGTTTATATTTTAGGGTGAACTGGTAGTTCGATAGATCCGCCAGCCATCGGTGACCGGTAGCATCCAACTTGGCGGATGTCAATATGTATGTTAGTGGATTGTTATCTGTCCTCACTTCGAAAGTGACGCCATAAAGGTAATCATGGCATTTATCCACGATTGCCCACTTGAGAGCGAGAAACTTCAACTTGTCTACCGTATAATTCTGCTCGCTGAGAGTCAGGCTGCGGCTAAGGTAGGCTACTGGTCAGAGCCCCTCCGGGTGTTTCTGGTGTAAGACAGCACCTAAGCCGTTGAGACTCGCGTCTACATGGAGGACATAAGGCTGTTCCGGTCAGCATAAGCAAGAACAGGTGCCTTTATTAAGCTCTTCTTCAGGTCCCAGAAGGCCCACTTAGTCGGTTGTCCATTTATCATCGAAGGGTTGCTGAGCAGAGGTTGCCTTTCGCCCTGTGTCCTCGGGGTATATTTTGAGGAGATTGTTGAAGGGCTTGGCCTTGCTTGAATACCCTTCCACAAAGCGGCGATAGTAACCCCAGAAACCGAGGAAAAGCGTAACTCCATAACGTTCCCAGGTCGCGGCCAATCCACCACAGCTTCCACTTTGGCCGGATCAGTGGTGATCCCATCAGCGGACACAATGTGTCCCACATAGGTCACAGAGGTGTGGCAGAACCGGCACTTCAAGGGACAGTTTCAGGCGTTCTCGACCCAGACGGTCCAGCAGCCGTTCATGTTCCTCCAAGGTCTTACCAAAGACGATGATATCGTCCAGGTAGACCAAGCATTCCCGGGGATTCATGTCACTGATGGTCTTCTCCATTAGGCGCTGTAAGGTCGTGTGAGCTCCACAGATGCCTTGGGGCATATGCGTAAAATGATAGACGCCCAGGGGACAGACGAAAGCAGTCTTCTCCTGGTCTTCTGCACTCATCGGTACTTGGTAGTACCGAACTGTAAGTCCAGGATACTGAACCACTGGCTCCCAGTTAGTGCGTTGAGGATCTCTTCAATGCGAGCGAGAGTGTATTGGTCTGGTATCGTACGATTGTTCAGTGTCCGGTAGTCGACACACAATCTGATGACCCATTCTTCTTCCTCACCACCACGAAGGGCGAGGCATAGGAACTCTTGGATTCGGTCACAATCCCCGCTGTCTCCATCTCTTGTAAGACGTCCCTTACATTGTCCACATCCCGAGGGGCGATGCGATGAGAACATTCGTGGAAAGGGATGGCGTCACTGAGCCAGATAGTGTGTTGAGCGCTTCGGCTGGAGCCCACATCCATCTCACCTGTGGAGAACACAGCTCAGCGTTCTTCCAATCTGGCCGTTAGTCGTTTTTTAAATTCGTTTGGCAGGGTGAAGTCTCCGAAGTTGAAAGGCAGCTCAGCTGGATGGTCTGACACCACAGCAGTACTCACATGAGGCATAGTCTCCACGGGGGTGACAGGGTATATTCCCCTCAATCTTCACCCTTGATCGAAGGCCATGGGGTACAGGGAGATATTTTGGACAAACACGTTAATTCGATTAGGAATCTTGGACGTCCATTCCCGTACTTCTGGTATCAGCTTGTAGCCTCGCTGAGCATTTTCTTCCGGCGTGCTTTCCAGAGAGAAGAGGTGATTGGCCTCATCTCGGTCAGGGGAGCAGCCCCATGTGGCCATGCGCTTCACTCCCCCTGGTGGAATCTCCATTAGCCCTGCTCGCCGGTTGAAGAGATCTCCATGATGGTCTAAGGCAGATATCTTGCAACACACCTCCAATAGGATAGGATGGAGTTTTAGGCTATCTAGAGGCAGTTCACTGGCTTCTTGTAGATAGGCCCTGATTATTGCCCGCACTGTGTTGGTGTTTGTTCCCAGGATAACCAGGTACTTGGGCTGCTCTTGGGGTTCGGGGCATACTATTGCCTCCACCTCCTTAGGGTGTGATTTGCCTGTGTTCAACTGAAATATCTCCAGCTGAACCGTCACTTTCCCATCAATGGGGTAATCCTCATTACTTAGCCCCCTCACTTTCATGTACTCCGCCGACTGTAAGGGACGGTGTTGTAGGTGTTGGTTATAGAACCCTCCGTACACGATGATCACTTGAGACCCAGTGTCCAACAACGCTGATGAATAGACACCGTCCATAACGACGCATATGATAGCGACTGGTCCAACCCGAATGTAAGCATCCAATGGTGGAGTTCCATCATTGGGGCTTGGCTCGGGAGGGGTTTTGGAGGGTTTCGGAGGTGGTTTCTGCAGTTTAGTCTTTGCAGATCATGGATTGGTAAGAGTTTCGCCTAATCAAAGTTTTTTCCCCCTTCTTCCTTCTTCTGAACATTCATTTGCAGTGTCCCGGCTGGCCACAGCTATAGCAGCGGTTGAAGTGGCTTTCGCCTGCTGTGGAGGGAAGAGCTAATCTTCTAGGCAGCGGGGAAATTGGTTGGTGCTGCCTCTGGGGAGTAGGGTCCTCAGTCTTCTCTTTGAACCTGAGCTGGTCTCCTGAAAGCTTCAGAACGGCTGCCCCTTTAGTCTCTTCTTTGAGGTGGTCCCTAGACTTCTTAGAAGCGTGAAGTTGGGCGTGCGCCTTGTATACTTTAATTTGGTTTAGGAGTCTCAAGAACGTAGGTTGACTCCAATGCAAGAGGCCACACCGAAGCATGTTGGCAATAGGGTGTGTTGGACATGACCCCCTCAGAATTTTTTTGCGACAAAATTCATCTACAATAGACGCGAGGATGAGGTTGCGGGTGAGTAGCGGCCTCAATACCAACTGTATATGGTGGATGAAGGCGGAGAGCTCCTCACCTTCTTTCTGGTGGAGAGCATAGTATTGGGCCCAGAGCTCACTCTCATCGTCCTCCCGGTTGTAGGCCATCGTTATGAACTCTACGCGCTTCAGCTAGGACTCAATGTCAGCCACTGGGATAGATTCATGGTCAAAGGTGATATTCATCATCACAATCTCAGGCTTAGAAATCGCTGTGGCCTCCAAAAACTTCCACTCAGAGCTGCTACTCACTGCTTTGTATATCTCTCCCAGAAGGTCTCAAGGTGGGTGGAGGTTTTAAAACTAATATCATAGTATTGCGAATAAGGGCCATGCAGGAGGCGTAAACATGCTCTGGGTCAAAGCGCCAAGATTTCTTTTTGAGTGTTTTCCCCCAAATAATCCAAATCTTCCTCTCTTGGTCCTAAAAATGTCAGCCTCACCACATTCCTTCTTCTTAAAGGATTTCTTATGGGGATAGTTGGAAAGAATCTCAAACCTTTCAGTGATTTCCATGCATTTTGCTGTGAATCAGAGGGTTTTACTGGTTCTGTATTTTCCTGGCAGTCTGAGCCCCCAGCAGCTGACACTTGTTCCAGTCTATCAGTGCTGATTACAGGCACTTGGTAGAGCCGATTTACCTGTCTCAGTGAGATTTCCCCTCTCTGGCAATCTGATTCCCCTGCAGCCTGTGTGTGTCTCAGCCGCTGAAAGGTGTTCCAGGCTATCAGTGCTGGTTTCAGGTACCTGTGTGGTCTGTGTTTCACTCGGGGAGTTAACCCTTTCTGGCTCAGTTTACCTCCATTGCCTCTTCAGCGTTTATAGCAATGGGCTCTGAGTGAGAAGAAAGTTTCCCAGGGTCTCTGCTTCTGCCTCCGCTGCTGTCTGCAATGTACCTGTGTTTGCCTCCGGACTGACTCCTGCTGCAATCACCTCATGTGGGAGGCGATCAGCCTCAGTTTCCATGAGGAGAGGATTCTCAGCCTCTCCTCACATACAGCCTCTGCATTGTTTGGACGCTTTGCTATAAGGCTTATTTGTCTGCCGGCTCGCGCTCTTTGGCTGCGCGCCGGCTGTCTCTATCTGCAGCCCCAGCACCATCACACGCTCCTGGGTCTGAGGCCACGCTGAGCCCCTAGTGAGAGCTCAACAACACAACCTCTCTCTGCAAGGGGGACCCCTGACTGCAGAGTATCAGGGACAGGATCACACAGTCCTGGGTGTATATGTAATGTAGGGTGACTCCTGACTGCAGAGTATCAGGGACAGGCTCACACAGTCCTGGGTGTATATGTAATGTAGGGTGACTCCTGACTGCAGAGTATCAGGGACAGGATCACACAGTCCTGGGTGTATATGTAATGTAGGGGGACCCCTGACTGCAGAGTATCAGGGACAGGATCACACAGAGGAGGTGGTGGGAAGGGAGGGGGGGAGGTGGTGGGAGTGGGGGGGAAGGAGGGGGTGGGGAGGAGGGGGGAAGGGGGGGGAGGTGGTGGGGAGGAGGGGGAAAGTGGTGGGAAGGGGGGGAGGTGGTGGGAAGGAGGTGGTGGGAAGGGGGTGGTGGTGGGAAGGGGGGGAGGTGGAGGGGAGGTGAAGGGGGGGGTGGAGGGGAGGTGAAGGGGGGGTGGAGGAGAGGTGAAGGGGGGGTGGAGGGGAGGTGAAGGGGGTGGAGGGGAGGTGAAGGGGGAGGGTGGAGGGGAGGTGAAGGGGGAGGGTGGAGGGGAGGTGAAGGGGGAGGGTGGAGGGGAGGTGAAGGGGGGGGTGGAGGGGAGGTGAAGGGGGGGGTGGAGGGGAGGTGAAGGGGGTGGGGGGTGGAGGGGAGGTGAAGGGGGGGGTGGAGGGGAGGTGAAGGGGGGGGGGTGGAGGAGAGGTGAAGGGGGTGGTGGAGGGGAGGTAAAGGGGGTGGGGGGTGGAGGGGAGGTAAAGGGGGGGGTGGAGGGGAGGTGAAGGGGGGTGTGTGGAGGGGAGTTGAAGGGGGGGGGTGGAGGGGAGGTGAGGGTGAGGGGAGGTGAAGGGGGGTGAGGGGAGGTGAAGGCCGCTCACTCACCCGTCCGGCCGCTCCCTCAGCCGTCCGGAAGCTCCCACGTGGATCGGAGGCGGGAGGCAGCTTGTTGTGGCCGCACCCCTGCTGTGTCCCGGGCACTCGCTCCTCCGCTGACTGTAGCGGCGCCGGGGGGGGAAGGGGGTGGAGGGGAGGTGAAGGGGGGTGAGGGGAGGTGAAGGGGGTGAGGGTTGGGTGAAGGGGGGTGAGGGTTGGGTGAAGGGGGGTGAGGGGAGGTGAAGGCCGCTCACTCACCCGTCCGGAAGGTCCCACGTGGATCTGAGGCGGGAGGCAGCTTGTTGTGGCTGCTCCCCCGCTGTGTCCCGGGCACTCGCTCCCCCGCTGACTGTAGCGGCGCCGGGGGGAGGGGGGCTGAAAGCGCGGGAAACACGGGGAGAGGAGGTGCGCGCGGGTGTGGAGGCTGATGTTCGGGGAGGAAGAGGCGGAGGCTCCGGGACCGGTGGGTATGTGAGCCCCACCCCCCGGGTTATACATGCTGCTAATGTACACCCCCCCCTACTGTGTGTGTGTCCCTGTGTGTGTGTGTGTGTCCCTGTGTGTGTGTGTGTGTCCCTGTGTGTGTGTGTGTGTCCCTGTGTGTGTGTGTCCCTGTGTGTGTGTCCCTGTGTGTGTGTGTCCCTGTGTCCTTTAGCCCGTCACTCCGCCTCAGGCCAATGAGAGGTGTGCGGGGGCGGGCCAAGGGACCAATCAGATTTCCCCTAGGGACACCGGACATCCAGGCAGGCAGGCATACAGTGCTTTCACTAATATAGTATAAGATGTAGGGGGACCCCTGACTGCAGAGTATCAGGGACAGGATCACACAGTCCTGGGTGTAAATGTAATGTAGGGTGACCTGACTGCAGAGTATCAGGGACAGGATCACACAGTCCTGGGTGTATATATAATGTAGGGTGACCCCTGACTGCAGAGTATCAGGGACAGGCTCACACAGTCCTGGGTGTATATATAATGTAGGGGACCCCTGACTGCAGAGTATCAGGGACGGGATCACACAGTCCTGGGTGTATATGTAATGTAGGGGGACCCCTGACTGCAGAGTATCAGGGACAGGCTCACACAGTCCTGGGTGTATATATAATGTAGGGGACCCCTGACTGCAGAGTATCAGGGACAGGCTCACACAGTCCTGGGTGTATATGTAATGTAGGGGGACCCCTGACTGCAGAGTATCCGGGACAGGATCACACAGTCCTGGGTGTATATGTAATGTAGGGTGACCCCTGACTGCAGAGTATCAGGGACAGGATCACACAGTCCTGGGTTAAGGGAGACCCCATATTACCATAAACATCTGATAAACACATTTATTTATTAAAATCTTCTTATAAATAAATATAACACCTGCACGTTCCTGCAGCGGAGAAAAGGGCACAATCATTACATGTTAATAATGGGCAGAGAGCCCAGGCCGATGTAGCAGAGAGGGGGGACAGAGCCCAGGCCGATGTAGCAGAGAGGGGGGACAGAGCCCAGGCCGATGTAGCAGAGATGGGGGGACAGAGCCCAGGCCGATGTAGCAGAGAGGGGGGACAGAGCCCAGGCCGATGTAGGAGAGAGGGGGGACAGAGCCCAGGCCGATGTAGCAGAGAGGGGGGACAGAGCCCAGGCCGATGTAGCAGAGAGGGGGGACAGAGCCCAGGCCGATGTAGCAGAGGGGGGGGACAGAGCCCAGGCCGATGTAGGAGAGAGGGGGGACAGAGCCCAGGCCGATGTAGCAGAGAGGGGGGACAGAGCCCAGGCCGATGTAGCAGAGGGGGGGGACAGAGCTCAGGCCGATGTAGCAGAGGGGGGGGACAGAGCCCAGGCCGATGTAGCAGAGGGGGGGGGGGGACAGAGCCCAGGCCGATGTAGCAGAGAGGGGGGACAGAGCCCAGGCCGATGTAGCAGAGGGGGGGGACAGAGCCCAGGCCGATGTAGCAGAGGGGGGGGGACAGAGCCCAGGCCGATGTAGCAGAGGGGGGGACAGAGCCCAGGCCGATGTAGAAGAGGGGGGGACAGAGCCCAGGCCGATGTAGCAGAGGGGGGGGGACAGAGCCCAGGCCGATGTAGCAGAGAGGGGGACAGAGCCGAAAAGGGGGAGATGACATGATAGTAATTACACGACCCTCGTACAATAGCCACCATTTAATTCTTCCGGGGGTCAGTGGCTCGTTCCGTCTCCCCCTTACAGAGAAGGAGGGGGGGACACAGGGGGGGGAGAGTCCATGGTGGGGCGGGGGTCTCTAACCGATCGTGTCCTGCCACGGCTTGGACTTGGGTTTGCTTGGGGACACCACAGTTGCTTCTCGCTGCTGCAAAGGATTGTGGGAGAAGGTCTGCCGCAGTGGCCCTGTAAGGGTGGGGTGGAGTACAGTAGGATGTTAGCACCCCAATATCCCCGCGTGTCAGAGCGCAGAGCCATCGCTCGCTGCGAGCAGCTAACGCACCTTTGGCTGCGATGTCCAGGTGATTGTTGATCCTCCTCTCTCTCTCCGCCAACTGCTGAGCAGCCTGCGCGTTATTCCAACCTGGGGAACAAGCGTTACTCGTATAGCACCCTGTACTAATCACACAGCAGCCTGCGCGTTAATCCAACCTGGGGAACAAGCGTTACTCGTATAGTATCCTGTACTAATCACACAGCAACCTGCGCGTTATTCCAACCTGGGGAACAAGCGTTACTCCTATAGCACCCTGTACTAATCACACAGCAACCTGCGCGTTATTCCAACCTGGGGAACAAGCGTTACTCGTATAGTATCCTGTACTAATTACACAGCAGCCTGCGCGTTATTCCAACCTGGGGAACAAGCGTTACTCGTATAGCATCCTGTACTAATTACACAGCAGCCTGCGCGTTATTCCAACCTGGGGAACAAGCGTTACTCGTATAGTATCCTGTACTAATCACACAGCGCGTTATTCCAACCTGGGGAACAAGCGTTACTCGTATAGCATCCTATACTAATCACACAGCAACCTGCGCGTTATTCCAACCTGGGGAACAAGCGTTACTCGTATAGCACCCTGTACTAATCACACAGCAGCCTGCGCGTTATTCCAACCTGGGGAACAAGCGTTACTCGTATAGCATCCTGTACTAATCACACAGCAACCTGCGCGTTATTCCAACCTGGGGAACAAGTGTTACTCGTATAGTATCCTGTAATAATCACACAGCAACCTGCGCGTTATTCCAACCTGGGGAACAAGCGTTACTCGTATAGCATCCTGTACTAATCACACAGCAACCTGCGCGTTATTCCAACCTGGGGAACAAGCGTTACTCGTATAGCACCCTGTACTAATCACACAGCAACCTGCGCGTTATTCCAACCTGGGGAACAAGCGTTACTCGTATAGCATCCTGTACTAATCACACAGCAGCCTGCGCGTTATTCCAACCTGGGGAACAAGCGTTACTCGTATAGCATCCTGTACTAATCACACAGCAACCTGCGCGTTATTCCAACCTGGGGAACAAGCGTTACTCGTATAGCATCCTGTACTAATCACACAGCAACCTGCGCGTTATTCCAACCTGGGGAACAAGCGTTACTCGTATAGCATCCTGTACTAATCACACCGCAACCTGCGCGTTATTCCAACCTGGGGAACAAGCGTTACTCGTATAGCACCCTGTACTAATCACACAGCAACCTGCACGTTATTCCAACCTGGGGAACAAGTGTTACTCGTATAGCACCCTGTACTAATCACACCGCAACCTGCGCGTTATTCCAACCTGGGGAACAAGCGTTACTCGTATAGCACCCTGTACTAATCACACAGCAACCTGCGCGTTATTCCAACCTGGGGAACAAGCGTTACTCGTATAGCGCCCTGTACTAATCACACCGCAACCTGCGCGTTATTCCAACCTGGGGAACAAGCGTTACTCGTATAGCATCCTGTACTAATCACACAGCAGCCTGCGCGTTATTCCAACCTGGGGAACAAGCGTTACCCGTATAGCATCCTGTACTAATCACACAGCAACCTGCGCGTTATTCCAACCTGGGGAACAAGCGTTACCCGTATAGCATCCTGTACTAATCACACCGCAACCTGCGCGTTATTCCAACCTGGAGAACAAGCGTTACTCGTATAGCATCCTGTACTAATCACACCGCAACCTGCGCGTTATTCCAACCTGGGGAACAAGCGTTACTCGTATAGTATCCTGTACTAATCACACAGCAGCCTGCGCGTTATTCCAACCTGGGGAACAAGCGTTACTTGTATAGCATCCTGTACTAATCACACAGCAACCAGCGCGTTATTCCAACCTGGGGAACAAGCGTTACTCGTATAGTTTCCTGTACTAATCACACAGCAGCCTGCGCGTTATTCCAACCTGGGGAACAAGCGTTACTCGTATAGCATCCTGTACTAATCACACCGCAACCTGCGCGTTATTCCAACCTGGGGAACAAGCGTTACTCGTATAGCATCCTGTACTAATCACACAGCAACCTGCGCGTTATTCCAACCTGGGGAACAAGCGTTACTCGTATAGCATCCTGTACTAATCACACAGCAACCAGCGCGTTATTCCAACCTGGGGAACAAGCGTTACTCGTATAGTATCCTGTACTAATCACACAGCAACCAGCGCGTTATTCCAACCTGGGGAACAAGCGTTACCCGTATAGCATCCTGTACTAATCACACAGCAACCTGCGCGTTATTCCAACCTGGGGAACAAGTGTTACTCGTATAGCATCCTGTACTAATCACACAGCAACCAGCGCGTTATTCCAACCTGGGGAACAAGCGTTACTCGTATAGCATCCTGTACTAATCACACAGCAGCCTGCGCGTTATTCCAACCTGGGGAACAAGCGTTACTCGTATAGCATCCTGTACTAATCACACAGCAACCTGCGCGTTATTCCAACCTGGAGAACAAGCGTTACTCGTATAGCACCCTGTACTAATCACACAGCAACCTGCGCGTTATTCCAACCTGGAGAACAAGCGTTACTCGTATAGCACCCTGTACTAATCACACAGCAACCTGCGCGTTATTCCAACCTGGGGAACAAGCGTTACTCGTATAGCACCCTGTACTAATCACACAGCAACCTGCGCGTTATTCCAACCTGGGGAACAAGTGTTACTCGTATAGCACCCTGTACTAATCACACAGCAGCCTGCGCGTTATTCCAACCTGGAGAACAAGCGTTACTCGTATAGCACCCTGTACTAATCACACAGCAACCTGCGCGTTATTCCAACCTGGGGAACAAGCGTTACTCGTATAGCATCCTGTACTAATCACACCGCAACCTGCGCGTTATTCCAACCTGGGGAACAAGCGTTACTCGTATAGCACCCTGTACTAATCACACAGCAACCTGCGCGTTATTCCAACCTGGGGAACAAGCGTTACTCGTATAGCATCATGTACTAATCACACAGCAGCCTGCGCGTTATTCCAACCTGGGGAACAAGCGTTACTCGTATAGCACCCTGTACTAATCACACCGCAACCTGCGCGTTATTCCAACCTGGGGAACAAGCGTTACTCGTATAGCACCCTGTACTAATCACACCGCAACCTGCGCGTTATTCCAACCTGGGGAACAAGCGTTACTCGTATAGCACCCTGTACTAATCACACAGCAGCCTGCGCGTTATTCCAACCTGGGGAACAAGCGTTACTCGTATAGAACCCTGTACTAATCACACCGCAACCTGCGCGTTATTCCAACCTGGGGAACAAGCGTTACTCGTATAGCACCCTGTACTAATCAAACAGCAGCCTGCGCGTTATTCCAACCTGGGGAACAAGCGTTACTCGTATAGAACCCTGTACTAATCACACCGCAACCTGCGCGTTATTCCAACCTGGGGAACAAGCGTTACTCGTATAGCATCATGTACTAATCACACAGCAACCCGCGCGTTATTCCAACCTGGGGAACAAGCGTTACTCGTATAGTATCCTGTACTAATCACACCGCAACCTGCGCGTTATTCCAACCAGGGGAACAAGCGTTACTCGTATAGTATCCTGTACTAATCACACCGCAACCTGCGCGTTATTCCAACCTGGGGAACAAGCGTTACTCGTATAGCATCATGTACTAATCACACAGCAACCTGCGCGTTATTCCAACCTGGGGAACAAGCGTTACTCGTATAGCATCCTGTACTAATCACACAGCAACCTGCGCGTTATTCCAACCTGGGGAACAAGCGTTACTCGTATAGCACCCTGTACTAATCACACCGCAACCTGCGCGTTATTCCAACCTGGGGAACAAGCGTTACTCGTATAGCATCCTGTACTAATCACACCGCAACCTGCGCGTTATTCCAACCTGGGGAACAAGCGTTACTCGTATAGCACCCTGTACTAATCACACAGCAACCTGCGCGTTATTCCAACCTGGGGAACAAGCGTTACTCGTATAGCATCCTGTACTAATCACACCGCAACCTGCGCGTTATTCCAACCTGGGGAACAAGCGTTACTCGTATAGTATCCTGTACTAATCACACAGCAGCCTGCGCGTTATTCCAACCTGGGGAACAAGCGTTACTTGTATAGCATCCTGTACTAATCACACAGCAACCAGCGCGTTATTCCAACCTGGGGAACAAGCGTTACTCGTATAGTTTCCTGTACTAATCACACAGCAGCCTGCGCGTTATTCCAACCTGGGGAACAAGCGTTACTCGTATAGCATCCTGTACTAATCACACCGCAACCTGCGCGTTATTCCAACCTGGGGAACAAGCGTTACTCGTATAGCATCCTGTACTAATCACACAGCAACCTGCGCGTTATTCCAACCTGGGGAACAAGCGTTACTCGTATAGCATCCTGTACTAATCACACAGCAACCTGCGCGTTATTCCAACCTGGAGAACAAGCGTTACTCGTATAGCACCCTGTACTAATCACACAGCAACCTGCGCGTTATTCCAACCTGGAGAACAAGCGTTACTCGTATAGCACCCTGTACTAATCACACAGCAACCTGCGCGTTATTCCAACCTGGGGAACAAGCGTTACTCGTATAGCACCCTGTACTAATCACACAGCAACCTGCGCGTTATTCCAACCTGGGGAACAAGTGTTACTCGTATAGCACCCTGTACTAATCACACAGCAGCCTGCGCGTTATTCCAACCTGGAGAACAAGCGTTACTCGTATAGCACCCTGTACTAATCACACAGCAACCTGCGCGTTATTCCAACCTGGGGAACAAGCGTTACTCGTATAGCATCATGTACTAATCACACAGCAGCCTGCGCGTTATTCCAACCTGGGGAACAAGCGTTACTCGTATAGCACCCTGTACTAATCACACCGCAACCTGCGCGTTATTCCAACCTGGGGAACAAGCGTTACTCGTATAGCACCCTGTACTAATCACACCGCAACCTGCGCGTTATTCCAACCTGGGAACAAGCGTTACTCGTATAGCACCCTGTACTAATCACACAGCAGCCTGCGCGTTATTCCAACCTGGGGAACAAGCGTTACTCGTATAGAACCCTGTACTAATCACACCGCAACCTGCGCGTTATTCCAACCTGGGGAACAAGCGTTACTCGTATAGCATCATGTACTAATCACACAGCAACCCGCGCGTTATTCCAACCTGGGGAACAAGCGTTACTCGTATAGTATCCTGTACTAATCACACCGCAACCTGCGCGTTATTCCAACCAGGGGAACAAGCGTTACTCGTATAGTATCCTGTACTAATCACACCGCAACCTGCGCGTTATTCCAACCTGGGGAACAAGCGTTACTCGTATAGCATCATGTACTAATCACACAGCAACCCGCGCGTTATTCCAGCCTGGGGAACAAGCGTTACTCGTATAGCATCCTGTACTAATCACACAGCAGCCTGCGCGTTATTCCAACCTGGGGAACAAGCGTTACTCGTATAGTATCCTGTACTAATCACACCGCAACCTGCGCGTTATTCCAACCTGGGGAACAAGCGTTACTCGTATAGCACCCTGTACTAATCACACAGCAACCTGCGCGTTATTCCAACCTGGGGAACAAGCGTTACTCGTATAGCATCATGTACTAATCACACAGCAGCCTGCGCGTTATTCCAACCTGGGGAACAAGCGTTACTCGTATAGCACCCTGTACTAATCACACCGCAACCTGCGCGTTATTCCAACCTGGGGAACAAGCGTTACTCGTATAGCACCCTGTACTAATCACACCGCAACCTGCGCGTTATTCCAACCTGGGGAACAAGCGTTACTCGTATAGCACCCTGTACTAATCACACAGCAGCCTGCGCGTTATTCCAACCTGGGGAACAAGCGTTACTCGTATAGCACCCTGTACTAATCACACCGCAACCTGCGCGTTATTCCAACCTGGGGAACAAGCGTTACTCGTATAGCATCATGTACTAATCACACAGCAACCCGCGCGTTATTCCAACCTGGGGAACAAGCGTTACTCGTATAGTATCCTGTACTAATCACACCGCAACCTGCGCGTTATTCCAACCAGGGGAACAAGCGTTACTCGTATAGTATCCTGTACTAATCACACCGCAACCTGCGCGTTATTCCAACCTGGGGAACAAGCGTTACTCGTATAGCATCATGTACTAATCACACAGCAACCCTCGCGTTATTCCAGCCTGGGGAACAAGCGTTACTCGTATAGCATCCTGTACTAATCACACAGCAGCCTGCGCGTTATTCCAACCTGGGGAACAAGCGTTACTCGTATAGTATCCTGTACTAATCACACCGCAACCTGCGCGTTATTCCAACCTGGGGAACAAGCGTTACTCGTATAGCACCCTGTACTAATCACACAGCAACCTGTGAGTTATGCCAACCTGGGGAACAAGCGTTACTCGTATAGTATCCTGTACTAATCACACAGCAGCCTGCGCGTTATTCCAACCGGGGGAACAAGCGTTACTCGTATAGCACCCTGTACTAATCATACCGCAACCTGCGCGCTATTCCAACCTGGGGAACAAGCGTTACTTGTATAGCATCCTGTACTAATCACACAGCAGCCTGCGCGTTATTCCAACCGGGGGAACAAGCGTTACTCGTATAGCACCCTGTACTAATCATACCGCAACCTGCGCGCTATTCCAACCTGGGGAACAAGCGTTACTCGTATAGTATCCTGTACTAATCACACCGCAACCTGCGCGTTATTCCAACCTGGGGAACAAGCGTTACTCGTATAGTATCCTGTACTAATCACACAGCAACCCGCGCGTTATTCCAACCTGGGGAACAAGCGTTACTCGTATAGCACCCTGTACTAATCACACAGCAACCCGCGCGTTATTCCAACCTGGGGAACAAGCGTTACTCGTATAGCACCCTGTACTAATCACACAGCAACCTGCGCGTTATTCCAACCTGGGGAACAAGCGTTACTCGTATAGCACCCTGTACTAATCACACAGCAACCTGCGCGTTATTCCAACCTGGGGAACAAGCGTTACTCGTATAGCATCCTGTACTAATCACACAGCAACCCGCGCGTTATTCCAACCTGGGGAACAAGCGTTACTCGTATAGCACCCTGTACTAATCACACCGCAACCTGCGCGTTATTCCAACCTGGGGAACAAGCGTTACTCGTATAGCACCCTGTACTAATCACACAGCAGCCTGCGCGTTAATCCAACCTGGGGAACAAGCGTTACTCGTATAGTATCCTGTACTAATCACACAGCAACCTGCGCGTTATTCCAACCTGGGGAACAAGCGTTACTCGTATAGCATCCTGTACTAATCACATAGCAACCAGCGCGTTATTCCAACCTGGGGAACAAGCGTTACTCGTATAGTTTCCTGTACTAATCACACAGCAGCCTGCGCGTTATTCCAACCTGGGGAACAAGCGTTACTCGTATAGCATCCTGTACTAATCACACCGCAACCTGCGCGTTATTCCAACCTGGGGAACAAGCGTTACTCGTATAGCATCCTGTACTAATCACACAGCAACCTGCGCGTTATTCCAACCTGGGGAACAAGCGTTACTCGTATAGCATCCTGTACTAATCACACAGCAACCAGCGCGTTATTCCAACCTGGGGAACAAGCGTTACTCGTATAGTATCCTGTACTAATCACACAGCAACCAGCGCGTTATTCCAACCTGGGGAACAAGCGTTACCCGTATAGCATCCTGTACTAATCACACAGCAACCTGCGCGTTATTCCAACCTGGGGAACAAGTGTTACTCGTATAGCATCCTGTACTAATCACACAGCAACCAGCGCGTTATTCCAACCTGGGGAACAAGCGTTACTCGTATAGCATCCTGTACTAATCACACAGCAGCCTGCGCGTTATTCCAACCTGGGGAACAAGCGTTACTCGTATAGCATCCTGTACTAATCACACAGCAACCTGCGCGTTATTCCAACCTGGAGAACAAGCGTTACTCGTATAGCACCCTGTACTAATCACACAGCAACCTGCGCGTTATTCCAACCTGGAGAACAAGCGTTACTCGTATAGCACCCTGTACTAATCACACAGCAACCTGCGCGTTATTCCAACCTGGGGAACAAGCGTTACTCGTATAGCACCCTGTACTAATCACACAGCAACCTGCGCGTTATTCCAACCTGGGGAACAAGTGTTACTCGTATAGCACCCTGTACTAATCACACAGCAGCCTGCGCGTTATTCCAACCTGGAGAACAAGCGTTACTCGTATAGCACCCTGTACTAATCACACAGCAACCTGCGCGTTATTCCAACCTGGGGAACAAGCGTTACTCGTATAGCATCCTGTACTAATCACACCGCAACCTGCGCGTTATTCCAACCTGGGGAACAAGCGTTACTCGTATAGCACCCTGTACTAATCACACAGCAACCTGCGCGTTATTCCAACCTGGGGAACAAGCGTTACTCGTATAGCACCCTGTACTAATCACACAGCAACCTGCGCGTTATTCCAACCTGGGGAACAAGCGTTACTCGTATAGCATCCTGTACTAATCACACAGCAGCCTGCGCGTTATTCCAACCTGGGGAACAAGCGTTACTCGTATAGCACCCTGTACTAATCACACCGCAACCTGCGCGTTATTCCAACCTGGGGAACAAGCGTTACTCGTATAGCACCCTGTACTAATCACACCGCAACCTGCGCGTTATTCCAACCTGGGGAACAAGCGTTACTCGTATAGCACCCTGTACTAATCACACAGCAGCCTGCGCGTTATTCCAACCTGGGGAACAAGCGTTACTCGTATAGCACCCTGTACTAATCACACCGCAACCTGCGCGTTATTCCAACCTGGGGAACAAGCGTTACTCGTATAGCATCATGTACTAATCACACAGCAACCCGCGCGTTATTCCAACCTGGGGAACAAGCGTTACTCGTATAGTATCCTGTACTAATCACACCGCAACCTGCGCGTTATTCCAACCAGGGGAACAAGCGTTACTCGTATAGTATCCTGTACTAATCACACCGCAACCTGCGCGTTATTCCAACCTGGGGAACAAGCGTTACTCGTATAGCATCATGTACTAATCACACAGCAACCCGCGCGTTATTCCAGCCTGGGGAACAAGCGTTACTCGTATAGCATCCTGTACTAATCACACAGCAGCCTGCGCGTTATTCCAACCTGGGGAACAAGCGTTACTCGTATAGTATCCTGTACTAATCACACCGCAACCTGCGCGTTATTCCAACCTGGGGAACAAGCGTTACTCGTATAGCACCCTGTACTAATCACACAGCAACCTGCGCGTTATTCCAACCTGGGGAACAAGCGTTACTCGTATAGCATCATGTACTAATCACACAGCAGCCTGCGCGTTATTCCAACCTGGGGAACAAGCGTTACTCGTATAGCACCCTGTACTAATCACACCGCAACCTGCGCGTTATTCCAACCTGGGGAACAAGCGTTACTCGTATAGCACCCTGTACTAATCACACCGCAACCTGCGCGTTATTCCAACCTGGGGAACAAGCGTTACTCGTATAGCACCCTGTACTAATCACACAGCAGCCTGCGCGTTATTCCAACCTGGGGAACAAGCGTTACTCGTATAGCACCCTGTACTAATCACACCGCAACCTGCGCGTTATTCCAACCTGGGGAACAAGCGTTACTCGTATAGCATCATGTACTAATCACACAGCAACCCGCGCGTTATTCCAACCTGGGGAACAAGCGTTACTCGTATAGTATCCTGTACTAATCACACCGCAACCTGCGCGTTATTCCAACCAGGGGAACAAGCGTTACTCGTATAGTCTCCTGTACTAATCACACCGCAACCTGCGCGTTATTCCAACCTGGGGAACAAGCGTTACTCGTATAGCATCATGTACTAATCACACAGCAACCCTCGCGTTATTCCAGCCTGGGGAACAAGCGATACTCGTATAGCATCCTGTACTAATCACACAGCAGCCTGCGCGTTATTCCAACCTGGGGAACAAGCGTTACTCGTATAGTATCCTGTACTAATCACACCGCAACCTGCGCGTTATTCCAACCTGGGGAACAAGCGTTACTCGTATAGCACCCTGTACTAATCATACCGCAACCTGCGCGCTATTCCAACCTGGGGAACAAGCGTTACTTGTATAGCATCCTGTACTAATCACACAGCAGCCTGCGCGTTATTCCAACCGGGGGAACAAGCGTTACTCGTATAGCACCCTGTACTAATCATACCGCAACCTGCGCGCTATTCCAACCTGGGGAACAAGCGTTACTCGTATAGTATCCTGTACTAATCACACCGCAACCTGCGCGTTATTCCAACCTGGGGAACAAGCGTTACTCGTATAGCATCCTGTACTAATCACACAGCAACCCGCGCGTTATTCCAACCTGGGTAACAAGCGTTACTCGTATAGCACCCTGTACTAATCACACAGAACCCGCGCGTTATTCCAACCTGGGGAACAAGCGTTACTCGTATAGCACCCTGTACTAATCACACAGCAACCTGCGCGTTATTCCAACCTGGGGAACAAGCGTTACTCGTATAGCACCCTGTACTAATCACACAGCAACCTGCGCGTTATTCCAACCTGGGGAACAAGCGTTACTCGTATAGCATCCTGTACTAATCACACAGCAACCCGCGCGTTATTCCAACCTGGGGAACAAGCGTTACTCGTATAGCATCCTGTACTAATCACACCGCAACCTGCGCGTTATTCCAACCTGGGGAACAAGTGTTACTCGTATAGTATCCTGTACTAATCACACCGCAACCTGCGCGCTATTCCAACCTGGGGAACAAGCGTTACTCGTATAGTATCCTGTACTAATCACACCGCAACCTGCGCGTTATTCCAACCTGGGGAACAAGCGTTACTCGTATAGCACCCTGTACTAATCACACAGCAGCCTGCGCGTTATTCCAACCTGGAGAACAAGCGTTACTCGTATAGCACCCTGTACTAATCACACAGCAACCTGCGCGTTATTCCAACCTGGGGAACAAGCGTTACTCGTATAGTATCCTGTACTAATCACACAGCAGCCTGCGCGTTATTCCAACCTGGGGAACAAGCGTTACTCGTATAGCATCCTGAACTAATCACACCGCAACCTGTGCGTTATTCCAACCTGGGGAACAAGCGTTACTCGTATAGCACCCTGTACTAATCACACAGCAGCCTGCGCGTTATTCCAACCTGGGGAACAAGCGTTACTCGTATAGCATCCTGTACTAATCACACAGCAACCTGCGCGTTATTCCAACCTGGGGAACAAGCGTTACTCGTATAGCATCCTGTACTAATCACACCGCAACCTGCGCGCTATTCCAACCTGGGGAACAAGCGTTACTCGTATAGCATCCTGTACTAATCACACAGCAACCTGCGCGTTATTCCAACCTGGGGAACAAGCGTTACTCGTATAGCATCCTGTACTAATCACACAGCAACCTGCGCGTTATTCCAACTTGGGGAACAAGCGTTACTCGTATAGCATCCTGTACTAATCACACAGCAACCTGCGCGTTATTCCAACCTGGGGAACAAGCGTTACTCGTATAGCATCCTGTACTAATCACACAGCAACCTGCGCGTTATTCCAACCTGGGGAACAAGCGTTACTCGTATAGCACCCTGTACTAATCACACCGCAACCTGCGCGTTATTCCAACCTGGGGAACAAGCGTTACTCGTATAGGATCCTGTACTAATCACACAGCAACCTGCGCGTTATTCCAACCTGGGGAACAAGTGTTACTCGTGTAGCATCCTGTACTAATCACACAGCAACCTGCGCGTTATTCCAACCTGGGGAACAAGCGTTACTCGTATAGCACCCTGTACTAATCACACAGCAACCAGCGCGTTATTCCAACCTGGGGAACAAGCGTTACTCGTATAGCATCCTGTACTAATCACACCGCAACCTGCGCGTTATTCCAACCTGGGGAACAAGCGATACTCGTATAGCACCCTGTACTAATCACACAGCAACCTGCGCGTTATTCCAACCTGGGGAACAAGCGTTACTCGTATAGCGCCCTGTACTAATCACACCGCAACCTGCGCGTTATTCCAACCTGGGGAACAAGCGTTACTCGTATAGCACCCTGTACTAATCACACAGCAACCAGCGCGTTATTCCAACCTGGGGAACAAGCGTTACCCGTATAGCACCCTGTACTAATCACACCGCAACCTGCGCGTTATTCCAACCTGGGGAACAAGCGTTACTCGTATAGCACCCTGTACTAATCACACAGCAACCTGCGCGTTATTCCAACCTGGGGAACAAGCGTTACTCGTATAGCGCCCTGTACTAATCACACCGCAACCTGCGCGTCATTCCAACCTGGGGAACAAGCGTTACTCGTATAGCATCCTGTACTAATCACACCGCAACCTGCGCGTTATTCCAACCTGGGGAACAAGCTTTACTCGTATAGCATCCTGTACTAATCACACCGCAACCTGCGCGTTATTCCAACCTGGGGAACAAGCGTTACTCGTATAGCATCCTGTACTAATCACACCGCAACCTGCGCGTTATTCCAACCTGGGGAACAAGCGTTACTCGTATAGTATCCTGTACTAATCACACAGCAACCTGCGCGTTATGCCAACCTGGGGAACAAGCGTTACTCGTATAGCATCCTGTACTAATCACACCGCAACCTGCGCGTTATTCCAACCTGGGGAACAAGCGTTACTCGTATAGCATCCTGTACTAATCACACCGCAACCTGCGCGTTATTCCAACCTGGGGAACAAGCGTTACTCGTATAGTATCCTGTACTAATCACACAGCAACCTGCGCGTTATGCCAACCTGGGGAACAAGCGTTACTCGTATAGTATCCTGTACTAATCACACAGCAACCAGCGCGTTATTCCAACCTGGGGAACAAGCGTTACCCGTATAGCATCCTGTACTAATCACACCGCAACCTGCGCGTTATTCCAACCTGGGGAACAAGCGTTACCCGTATAGTATCCTGTACTAATCACACAGCAACCTGCGCGTTATTCCAACCTGGGGAACAAGCGTTACCCGTATAGCACCCTGTACTAATCACACCGCAACCTGCGCGTTATTCCAACCTGGGGAACAAGCGTTACTCGTATAGTATCCTGTACTAATCACACAGCAACCTGCGCGTTATTCCAACCTGGGGAACAAGCGTTACTCGTATAGCATCCTGTACTAATCACACAGCAACCTGCGCGTTATTCCAACCTGGGGAACAAGCGTTACTCGTATAGCATCCTGTACTAATCACACAGCAACCTGCGCGTTATTCCAACCTGGGGAACAAGCGTTACTCGTATAGTATCCTGTACTAATCACACCGCAACCTGCGCGTTATTCCAACCTGGGGAACAAGCGTTACTCGTATAGCATCCTGTACTAATCACACAGCAACCTGCGCGTTATTCCAACCTGGGGAACAAGCGTTACTCGTATAGCATCCTGTACTAATCACACAGCAGCCTGCGCGTTATTCCAACCGGGGGAACAAGCGTTACTCGTATAGCACCCTGTACTAATCACACAGCAACCTGCGCGTTATTCCAACCTGGGGAACAAGCGTTACTCCTATAGCATCCTGTACTAATCACACAGCAACCTGCGCGTTATTCCAACCTGGGGAACAAGCGTTACTCGTATAGTATCCTGTACTAATCACACAGCAACCTGCGCGTTATTCCAACCTGGGGAACAAGCGTTACCCGTATAGCACCCTGTACTAATCACACAGCAACCAGAGCGTTATGCCAACCTGGGGAACAAGCGTTACTCGTATAGCACCCTGTACTAATCACACAGCAACCAGCGCGTTATTCCAACCTGGGGAACAAGCGTTACTCGTATAGTATCCTGTACTAATCACACAGCAGCCTGCGCGTTATTCCAACCTGGGGAACAAGCGTTACTCGTATAGCACCCTGTACTAATCACACCGCAACCTGCGCGTTATTCCAACCTGGGGAACAAGCGTTACTCGTATAGCATCCTGTACTAATCACACAGCAACCTGCGCGTTATTCCAACCTGGGGAACAAGCGTTACTCGTATAGTACCCTGTACTAATCACACAGCAGCCTGCGCGTTATTCCAACCTGGGGAACAAGCGTTACTCGTATAGTATCCTGTACTAATCACACAGCAGCCTGCGCGTTATTCCAACCTGGGGAACAAGCGTTACTCGTATAGCATCCTGTACTAATCACACAGCAACCTGCGCGTTATTCCAACCTGGGGAACAAGCTTTACTCGTATAGCATCCTGTACTAATCACACCGCAACCTGCGCGTTATTCCAACCTGGGGAACAAGCGTTACTCGTATAGCACCCTGTACTAATCACACAGCAACCTGCGCGTTATTCCAACCTGGGGAACAAGCGTTACTCCTATAGCACCCTGTACTAATCACACCGCAACCTGCGCGTTATTCCAGCCTGGGGAACAAGCGTTACTCGTATAGCATCCTGTACTAATCACACCGCAACCTGCGCGTTATTCCAACCTGGGGAACAAGCGTTACTCGTATAGCATCCTGTACTAATCACACAGCAACCTGCGCGTTATTCCAACCTGGGGAACAAGCGTTACTCGTATAGCATCCTGTACTAATCACACCGCAACCTGCGCGTTATTCCAACCTGGGGAACAAGCGTTACTCGTATAGCATCCTGTACTAATCACACAGCAACCTGCGCGTTATTCCAACCTGGGGAACAAGCGTTACTCGTATAGCACCCTGTACTAATCACACCGCAACCTGCGCGTTATTCCAACCTGGGGAACAAGCGTTACTCGTATAGCATCCTGTACTAATCACACAGCAACCCGCGCGTTATTCCAACCTGGGGAACAAGCGTTACTCGTATAGTATCCTGTACTAATCACACAGCAACCTGCGCGTTATTCCAACCTGGGGAACAAGCGTTACTCGTATAGCACCCTGTACTAATCACACCGCAACCTGCGCGTTATTCCAACCTGGGGAACAAGCGTTACTCGTATAGCATCCTGTACTAATCACACAGCAACCTGCGCGTTATTCCAACCTGGGGAACAAGCGTTACTCGTATAGCATCCTGTACTAATCACACAGCAACCCGCGCGTTATTCCAACCTGGGGAACAAGCGTTACTCGTATAGTATCCTGTACTAATCACACCGCAACCTGCGCGTTATTCCAACCTGGAGAACAAGCGTTACTCGTATAGCACCCTGTACTAATCACACCGCAACCTGCGCGTTATTCCAACCTGGGGAACAAGCGTTACTCGTATAGCATCCTGTACTAATCACACAGCAACCCGCGCGTTATTCCAACCTGGGGAACAAGCGTTACTCGTATAGTATCCTGTACTAATCACACCGCAACCTGCGCGTTATTCCAACCTGGGGAACAAGCGTTACTCGTATAGCACCCTGTACTAATCACACCGCAACCTGCGCGTTATTCCAACCTGGGGAACAAGCGTTACTCGTATAGCATCCTGTACTAATCACACAGCAACCTGCGCGTTATTCCAACCTGGGGAACAAGCGTTACTCGTATAGCACCCTGTACTAATCACACCGCAACCTGCGCGTTATTCCAACCTGGGGAACAAGCGTTACTCGTATAGCATCCTGTACTAATCACACAGCAACCTGCGCGTTATTCCAACCTGGGGAACAAGCGTTACTCGTATAGTATCCTGTACTAATCACACCGCAACCTGCGCGTTATTCCAACCTGGAGAACAAGCGTTACCCGTATAGTATCCTGTACTAATCACACAGCAACCAGCGCGTTATTCCAACCTGGGGAACAAGCGTTACTCGTATAGCACCCTGTACTAATCACACAGCAACCTGCGCGTTATTCCAACCTGGGGAACAAGCGTTACTCGTATAGGATCCTGTACTAATCACACAGCAACCTGCGCGTTATTCCAACCTGGGGAACAAGTGTTACTCGTGTAGCATCCTGTACTAATCACACAGCAACCTGCGCGTTATTCCAACCTGGGGAACAAGCGTTACTCGTATAGCACCCTGTACTAATCACACAGCAACCAGCGCGTTATTCCAACCTGGGGAACAAGCGTTACTCGTATAGCATCCTGTACTAATCACACCGCAACCTGCGCGTTATTCCAACCTGGGGAACAAGCGATACTCGTATAGCACCCTGTACTAATCACACAGCAACCTGCGCGTTATTCCAACCTGGGGAACAAGCGTTACTCGTATAGCGCCCTGTACTAATCACACCGCAACCTGCGCGTTATTCCAACCTGAGGAACAAACGTTACTCGTATAGCACCCTGTACTAATCACATACAGCAACCAGCGCGTTATTCCAACCTGGGGAACCAAGCGTTACCCGTTTAGCACCCTGTACTAATCACACCGCAACCTGCGCGTTATTCCAACCTGGGGAACAAGCGTTACTCGTATAGCACCCTGTACTAATCACACAGCAACCTGCGCGTTATTCCATCCTGGGAACAAGCGTTACTCGTATAGCGCCCTGTACTAATCACACCGCAACCTGCGCGTCATTCCAACCTGGGGAACAAGCGTTACTCGTATAGCATCCTGTACCTAATCACACCGCAACCTGCGCGTTATTCCAACCTGGGGAACAAGCTTTACTCGTATAGCATCCTGTACTAATCACACCGCAACCTGCGCGTTATTCCAACCTGGGGAACAAGCGTTACTCGTATAGCATCCTGTACTAATCACACCGCAACCTGCGCGTTATTCCAACCTGGGGAACAAGCGTTACTCGTATAGTATCCTGTACTAATCACACAGCAACCTGCGCGTTATGCCAACCTGGGGAACAAGCGTTACTCGTATAGCATCCTGTACTAATCACACCGCAACCTGCGCGTTATTCCAACCTGGGAACAAGCGTTACTCGTATAGCATCCTGTACTAATCACACCGCAACCTGCGCGTTATTCCAACCTGGGGAACAAGCGTTACTCGTATAGTATCCTGTACTAACTCACACAGCAACCTGCGCGTTATGCCAACCTGGGGAACAAGCGTTACTCGTATAGTATCCTGTACTAATCACACAGCAACCAGCGCGTTATTCCAACCTGGGAACAAGCGTTACCCGTATAGCATCCTGTACTAATCACAACCGCAACCTGCGCGTTATTCCAACCTGGGGACAAGCGTTACCCGTATAGTATCCTGTACTAATCACACAGCAACCTGCGCGTTATTCCAACCTGGGGGAACAAGCATTACCCGTATAGCACCCTGTACTAATCACACCGCAACCTGCGCGTTATTCCAACCTGGGGAACAAGCGTTACTCGTATAGTATCCTGTACTAATCACACAGCAACCTGCGCGTTATTCCAACCTGGGGAACAAGCGTTACTCGTATAGCATCCTGTACTAATCACACAGCAACCTGCGCGTTATTCCAACCTGGGGAACAAGCGTTACTCGTATTTCATCCTGTACTAATCACACAGCAACCTGCGCGTTATTCCAACCTGGGGAACAAGCGTTACTCGTATAGTATCCTGTACTAATCACACCGCAACCTGCGCGTTATTCCAACCTGGGGAACAAGCGTTACTCGTATAGCATCCTGTACTAATCACACAGCAACCTGCGCGTTATTCCAACCTGGGGAACAAGCGTTACTCGTATAGCATCCTGTACTAATCACACAGCAGCCTGCGCGTTATTCCAACCTGGGGAACAAGCGTTACTCGTATAGCACCCTGTACTAATCACACAGCAACCTGCGCGTTATTCCAACCTGGGGAACAAGCGTTACTCCTATAGCATCCTGTACTAATCACACAGCAACCTGCGCGTTATTCCAACCTGGGGAACAAGCGTTACTCGTATAGTATCCTGTACTAATCACACAGCAACCTGCGCGTTATTCCAACCTGGGGAACAAGCGTTACCCGTATAGCACCCTGTACTAATCACACAGCAACCAGAGCGTTATGCCAACCTGGGGAACAAGCGTTACTCGTATAGCACCCTGTACTAATCACACAGCAACCAGCGCGTTATTCCAACCTGGGGAACAAGCGTTACTCGTATAGTATCCTGTACTAATCACACAGCAGCCTGCGCGTTATTCCAACCTGGGGAACAAGCGTTACTCGTATAGCATCCTGTACTAATCACACAGCAACCTGCGCGTTATTCCAACCTGGGGAACAAGCGTTACTCGTATAGCATCCTGTACTAATCACACCGCAACCTGCGCGTTATTCCAACCTGGGGAACAAGCGTTACTCGTATAGCATCCTGTACTAATCACACAGCAGCCTGCGCGTTATTCCAACCTGGGGAACAAGCGTTACTCGTATAGTATCCTGTACTAATCACACAGCAGCCTGCGCGTTATTCCAACCTGGGGAACAAGCGTTACTCGTATAGCATCCTGTACTAATCACACAGCAACCTGCGCGTTATTCCTAACCTGGGGAACAAGCTTTACTCGTATAGCATCCTGTACTAATCACACCGCAACCTGCGCGTTATTCCAACCTGGGGAACAAGCGTTACTCGTATAGCACCCTGTACTAATCACACAGCAACCTGCGCGTTATTCCAACCTGGGGAACAAGCGTTACTCCTATAGCACCCTGTACTAATCACACCGCAACCTGCGCGTTATTCCAGCCTGGGGAACAAGCGTTACTCGTATAGCATCCTGTACTAATCACACCGCAACCTGCGCGTTATTCCAACCTGGGGAACAAGCGTTACTCGTATAGCATCCTGTACTAATCACACAGCAACCTGCGCGTTATTCCAACCTGGGGAACAAGCGTTACTCGTATAGCATCCTGTACTAATCACACCGCAACCTGCGCGTTATTCCAACCTGGGGAACAAGCGTTACTCGTATAGCATCCTGTACTAATCACACAGCAACCTGCGCGTTATTCCAACCTGGGGAACAAGCGTTACTCGTATAGCACCCTGTACTAATCACACCGCAACCTGCGCGTTATTCCAACCTGGGGAACAAGCGTTACTCGTTATAGCATCCTGTACAAATCCCACAGCAACCCGCGCGTTATTCCACCTGGGGAACAAGCGTTACTCGTATAGTATCCTGTACTAATCACACAGCAACCTGCGCGTTATTCCAACCTGGGGAACAAGCGTTACTCGTATAGCACCCTGTACTAATCACACCGCAACCTGCGCGTTATTCCAACCTGGGGAACAAGCGTTACTCGTATAGCGATCCTGTACTAATCACACAGCAACCTGCGCGTTATTCCAACCTGGGGAACAAGCGTTACTCGTATAGCATCCTGTACTAATCACACAGCAACCCGCGCGTTATTCCAACCTGGGGAACAAGCGTTACTCGTATAGTATCCTGTACTAATCACACCGCAACCTGCGCGTTATTCCAACCTGGAGAACAAGCGTTACTCGTATAGCACCCTGTACTAATCACACCGCAACCTGCGCGTTATTCCAACCTGGGGAACAAGGCGTTACTCGTATAGCATCCTGTACTAATCACACAGCAACCCGCGCGTTATTCCAACCTGGGAACAAGCGTGTACTCGTATAGTATCCTGTACTAATCACACCGCAACCTGCGCGTTATTCCAACCTGGGGAACAAGCGTTACTCGTATAGCACCCTGTGTACTAATCACACCGCAACCTGCGCGTTATTCCAACCTGGGGAACAAGCGTTACTCGTAATAGCATCCTGTACTAATCACACAGCAACCTGCGCGTTATTCCAACCTGGGGAACAAGCGTTACTCGTATAGCGCCCTGTACTAAGCACACAGCAACCTGCGCGTTATTCCAACCTGGGGGAACAAGCGTTTACTCGTATAGCACCCTGTACTAATCACACCGCAACCTGCGCGTTATTCCAACCTGGGAACAAGCGTTACTCGTATAGCACCCTGTACTAATCACACCGCAACCTGCGCGTTATTCCAACCTGGGGAACAAGCGTTACTCGTTATAGCATCCTGTACTAATCACACAGCAACCTGCGCGTTATTCCAACCTGGGGAACAAGCGTTACTCGTTATAGCATCCTATACTTAATCACACCGCAACCTGCGCGTTATTCCAACCTGGAGAACAAGCGTTACCCGTATAGCATCATGTACTAATCACACAGCAACCAGCGCGTTATTCCAACCTGGGGAACAAGCGTTACTCGTATAGCACCCTGTACTAATCACAACGCTCTGCGCGACACACACACACACACACACACACACACACACACACACACACACACACACACACACACACACACACACACACACACACACACACACACACCGGATTTCAGGCTCTTGAGGAAGCCTTGCTGCTGGGGGAGCGAGGTCTGGTCGTGTTTGATCCTCTCAGGGATCCGTAGTTTGCTGCGCACAGCCGGGATCCGCAGGAAGCCCAACCTGGGCCAGCGAGAAAACGTTCGAGGTCACCCAGTACGTGAACACGGCCTGCGGGAGAGAGGTCAGGGGTCAGGCGAGAGCGGGGGCCGCCCCAGGGGGGGGGGGGTCTCAGCGAGAGAGGGGGCCGCCCAAGGGGGGGTCTCAGCGAGAGAGGGGGCCGCCCCGGGGGGGTCTCAGCGAGAGAGGGGGCCCGCCCCGGGGGGGTCTCAGCGAGAGAGGGGGCCGCCCCCAGGGGGGGGTCTCAGCGAGAGAGGGGGCCGCCCAAGGGGGGGTCTCAGCGAGAGAGGGGGGCCGCCC